>NC_058132.1:76210014-76274663 GCF_016433145.1 Gracilinanus agilis | reverse complement strand
TCTGCCTCTCCTCTCTTCCTCTCCATCTCTCTCCTCCCATCTCTCCATCTCCCCCCCCCCTGCCCCGTCTCTCCATCTCTCTCTGTCTCTCTGTCTCTCTCTCCCTCCCTCCCCTTTTCCTTCCTCCTCCTCCTTCTCCCTTCTGCTATTAAAGCAACTGGATGCCTGATTTGGACTTCTGCCACTTCTTTCTATTCCTCTTTCTCCCTTCTCCTCCCCACTCCTCTCTAGATCATCAAAGGATTGAAAAGGATTTATGTAGAAGGAAAACATAATCTGTAGTTTGGAGGAGAAAACAGAGAGCAGACTGGAAAGGAGACAGCCTGGGGTTTTGGAGTTGGAATCCTCCCTCTGAGCTATACAAGCACAACATTCAAATCCAGCCCCTGGGCAAGGTACTTTATTTCTCTAAGCCTCAATTTCCTCACCTAAAAAATGGGAAAAACCTACCTATAAGATCTTCTGGCATTTATTAAGCCCCTAAGACATAGCAGGCTCAGCTATGCATTAAGTAACTAGGAATACACAGAAAGGCAAAAGGTAGCCCCTGCCCTTGAGGTGCTTATACTCTAATGGGGGAGACAACATGTAAATAATTCGAGAATCACTTTATGAACATCCAAGTCCTATGGAAATTTCAATTGCTTTTCAGCTGTGCCTGACTCTTGGTGACCCCATTTGGGCTTTTCTTGGCAGAGGCACTGAGGTAACTTGCCATTTCCTTCTCCCGATCATTTGACAGTTGAGGAAATGGAAGCAAACAGGGTAAAGTGACTTGACCAGGGTCACACAGCTAGGAAGTATCTGAGTTCAGATTTGAACCCAGGACCTCCTGTCTCTGGGCCTGACTCTTGATCCACTGAGCCACCCAGCTGCACCCAACAAATATTAATTGTGTTTTATTGGTGTTGATTTTCTTGACTCATAGGATTGATTACTGGGTGGTTGTGAAAATCCCATGAAATAATATTTGTAAATGCTTTGCAAATCTTAAAAGTGCTATAGAGGGGCAGCTGGGTAGCTCAGTGGATGGAGGGCCAGGCCCAGAGACGGGAGGTCCTGGGTGCAAATTTGGCCTCAGATACTTCCTAGCTGTGTGACGCTGGGCAAGTCACTCAACTGCCATTGCCTGACCCTTACCGCTCTTCTGCCTTGGAACCAATACTTAGTAGGTTTAGAGTTTAAAAGGTGTTTTTTTTTAATGCTCTAAGAAGGTCTATTATTATTATTTATCAATATTCTTTCTTCCTTCCTCTGCTAATTTGGGATGGGCCCCCCGGGTACTCTGCTTGGAGCGCCTTTGTTCGCCTTGCTCCACGCTCTGTCCCAGCCCGCAGGACCCCTTGCTGGGGAGCCCCCATCCTTCAGCCAGGGAAACACTGGCAACTCCAGAAAGGTCCGAGGACAAAACAGTCCCATCAGCACACACAGGTTCCCTTCAGGATTGAGGAGGCTGAGGTCCAGGACTCCCCGTCCCTCTCCGAGGCTGCCTCTTGGACTTTTCTCTTTCCTCTGCCTCTGGGGCCCCTGAAGTTGTTTTTTTTTTTCCTATCTGGAAATAATTTTGAAACACATTTTTTCCCCTATTTGGCTCCAGAGAAGCCTGCACTTGGCTTCAGGCCCTCTGGGCTGCCCTGCAGCAAGGTCTCTACAGCCCAGACTCAGGGCAGCTGACCCTCACCCATGGACCCATTTCTCTCTTTAGAGACTGATCCTTCTGCCTTACATGGTTAAGTTTTGTAGCTCCAACTTGATGTATTTATATGGCACATTTTTGTGTCGTCACAATTCTGGGAAGTGGCTGCTATTATTATCTCCATTTCACAAATGAGAAAATGGAATCAAACAGAGGTTAAATGACTCCCCCAGGGTCACACACCTACCAAGTGTCCAAGGCTAGATTTGAACTCTGATCTTTCTGATCTCCGAGCCCCTCACTCTGTCCACTGCTCCCCCGAGCAGCCCTTGAAGTTTAATTCTAGCTTGTCTCACCAATAGAACGGAAGCTCCTTGAGGGCTATTTCATTTTTGTCTTGGTATCCCCAAGTGCCTGGCACAGTGGCTGGCATTTAGTAAAGCATTTAAATGTTTGTTGATTGATTGAAAACCTCCGGAGTATCAGATGCAAGTGCAGACGGACCATTTTGGGGAATAGCTAATGTGGGAGTTTATTTTGCTTGACTAAATATGTTTGTTGAAAGAATCTGGGTTTCCTTTTTTTATTTGCCACTGCGGGTGGGCAGCATACTTTCCTCAACTTTATTTTTCTTGTTTGCATTTTTTTTTGGTCTCTGTTTTCTTTCTCCAAATGACTAACGTGGAAATAAATACTTTTTGCATGACTACACTTGTCTAACCTGTCTCAGGGAGGGGGGAGGAAAGGGAGGGAGAATTTGGAACTCAAATTTTAAAAATGAATCTTAAAAATGGTTTCTACAAAAAACAGGAACAATTTATTTTACATGTAAATTGGGGGAAATGACACATTAAAAATATTTTAAATGGTGGAGGGGGAGGAAAAGATGTGCTTATTGATTGAAAAATAAAATTAAAATGATGAAAATCCCATGGGTGAATGAATTATGGAAATCTCTGCCCCTCTTGCCCTCCATTTCTGCCTTTTAGAGCCCTCTGCTTCCTTGAGGGTTCACTTCCATGCTATCTCCCAGAAAGAAACCTTTCCTGACCTCCCCCCCAACCCTACCTCTCCAGTTGCTAATTCTCCCCCTCCCATCATCCCATCTTCTTTTTACTTCTCTATGTAAGCCTGGATCCCCCCTGGAGAAGGTAAGCTCCTTTAGGGGAAGACCCTTCACGCTGCCTGCTGAACGGTTCCCCAAGTTCCCTCTCGGGATGACTGGGTGGCTCAGTGAATGGAGCACCAAGTCTAGTCAGAAAGACTCCTCTTCATGAGTTCGAGTCTGCCTTCAGACACTTACTAGCTATGCAACCCCAGGCACATCACAGACCTCTGCTGGCCTCAGTTTCCTCATCTGTAAAATGAGCTGGAGAAGGAAGTAGCCAACTACTCCAGTATCTCTGCCAAGAAACCCCCCAAAAGGACTTATGAGAAAGAAAACTAGCCCCATTCAGAGGAAGAACTGTGGGAGGAGAAACACAGAAGAAAAACAACTGCTTGAACACATGGGCTGATGGGGATATTATTGGGGATGTAGGCACTAAATGATAACTCTAGTCCAACTATCAATGATATGGAATTAGGTCTTGATCAATGATACATGTAAAACCCAGTGGAATTGTGTGTTGGCTAAGGGGGGTTGGGGGGTTTGGGGAGAGGGAAAGAACATGAAACATGTAACGAGGGTAAAATATTCAAAATAAAAATAAAAATGGAAAAACAGAAACCCCCCAAAAGGGTCATGATGGGAATGAATCAACGGTAACAACAAAATCCATTTCAGCCCTAAATCCTGGGACCTGAAGTGGATTTGCTCAAGATACCAGCATGTAAGCTATTCAGAAACATGGAATAGAGTGGAAGAGTTGTTAGCCTGGAACTCAGGAGAGCTGAACTCAAGTCAGGATTCTGCCATTTACTTGCTGTGCGACTTTGGATAAAGCCCATTCCCTTGGCTAAACCTCAGTTTCTCTGCCTGTCAAATTTGGGGATTGGCCTAGATCAAAGACCACTGCCCCCCCCTCCAGTGGTCTGGAGAAGCCTCTGAACTCATTCTCAGAATCAAGTGTTTTAAAATAACTGAAGGAGGGGGCAGCTGTGTAGTTCAGTGGATAGAGAGCCAGGCCTAGAGACAGGAGGTCCTGGGTTCAAATCTGGCCTCAGACACTTCCTAGCTGTGTGACCCTGTGCAAGTTACTTAACCCTCATTGCCTCGCCTTTACTGCTCTTCTGCCTTAGAACCAATACAAGTACTGATTCTAAGACAGAAGGTAAGAGTTAAAAAATAAATAAAAATAACTGAAGGAAAAGCTAAATTCAGGTAGAAGTTAATAAAATAAAGATATGATTTTTCCCCATGCCTGGATGTTCTCAAACATCCTTCTTAATTCAGTTCAATTCAGTGTGGTGTAAAGGACAATGGAACTTCAGATGGGGACCTGGTTTTGAAATCGAGTCCTGCTACCAGCTACCTATGTGATCTTGGGCAAGTCAGGGGGCTTCAGTTTCCTTATCACTAAAAAGAAAAAGTCAAGCGAGATGATCTTTAGGGTCCTTTCTGGTTCAAAATCCTAGAATTCTATGAATTTGACTCCCATTTATTGAGTGCCACTGTGGGTCGTGGGCCCATGTGCCCTGAGGATCCAGGGGTCTCTAGCTCACAGGAACCTCAGTGCCAGATGGGACCTCAGAGACCAGCCCATCCAATATGGATCAGGGTGAGATTTCCCTTTACAACCAACAACCATTCCGGACTTTACTTGGAGACCTCCATTACTCCCTAAGGCAGCCCACTCCATGTTGGGCCAGCTGGAATTGTTCGAATGAAGGTTGCCACTTCCAAGCTGAGAGCAGGCTCTTCACCCTCCATCCCACCTTCCCTGGTCCCATCCAGTCTCCCAGGTTCTGCCGTATAACCACCACCCACTTCTCTTCCCTGGGTCCTCCCCAGCAAGAAGACTTTGCCACCTGTGCGTGCCTTCCATCATGGAGCAATGTTCCAGCCATTCAGCATCTTAGAACCCCTTCCCCTCCCTGGACCTTTGGCTTTACCCAGAACCCTCTGCCCCAAGGAAACTCACCTGCAGCACCTTTCCCTGGGGACCTTCATCAAATAGCAGAGCCTGATGATACAGGGGATCGCATGTCTTCTTGGCCACTCTTGTCTTCTTCTTGGCCAAGCAGGCCCCATTCTCTAGCAGGTAAACCTTGATGTAGGTGGCTGAAGGAAGGCGAGAGGGGCACGTCAGGTATGGGGGGCCATGGTGGAGGGAGGCCCAGAATGTCATTGATTCACAGAAACTCAGGACCAAGAGGATCCCTAGAGGGTTGCCATCCCAGCCATCTTCGAATAGCCCATATCTGACAGATGATTATCTCATCTCTGCTTGAAGACCACCAGTCACAAGGAACCCCCTCCCCAAAAGGCAGCCCATTCTGCTTTGAGACAACCTTCTCAGAGGAATTTCCTTCCACCAATCTGAAATCTGCCTCCCTGAAACTTCCACTCTTTGCCTTGTAGGGCAAAGTAGGACAAGCCTAATCTTTCTTCCATAGAGCCCTCTAAAAACTTAATGTCAGATGTCATGTTCCCTTCTCTTCTCAAGGCTAAACACCCCCCCCCCAGTTTATCCAACCAAAGATGAAATATCAAGGGCTTCACTATCCAGGTTGCTTTACTTTGCACATTCTCCATCTTACCAACATCCTTAAAAGATGGCACCCAGGAAGCAGCAAGGGTGGTTCAGTGAATGGAGAGCCAGGTCTAGAGATGGGAGGTCCTGAGTTCAAATCTGAACTCAGACACTTTCTAGCTGTGTGATCCTTGGCAAGTCACTTACCCTCCATTGCCTAGCTCTTTTCTACCTTGGAACCAATACACAGTATTAATTCCAAGATGGAAAGTAAGGGTTTTAAATTAAAAAAGAAAAAGATGGCACCCATAATTGAACACACTCCTCTAGATGTGGTCTAACCAGAATAGAGTGCAGCAGAATTATTTTCCCAGACACTAGAGCTCTCTTAATGCAGTCCAAGATGGCATCCTCACTTTTGGCTGACTCATAATGACATTGCACTCCACTGAGACCCTCAGATCTTTTTTTCAGTCAAAAATAAGTTTTTAAAAGATAGTTGTGACAGCAGTTACATGGCTCAGTGGATTGAGAGACAGAGCTAGAGATAGAAGGTCCTGGATTCAAATCTGGATTCAGACACTTCCCAGCTGTGTGACCCTGGGAAAGTCACTTAACTCCCATTGCCTAGCCCTTACCACTCTTCTGCCTTGGAGCCAATATACAGTATTGACTCCAAGACAGAAGGTAAGGGTTTTAAAAAATAATAAGTTTTTAAAATATAGTTGTTAGGGCAATTACATGGCTCACTGGATTGAGAGACAGACCAAGAGATAGGAGGTCATGGGTTCAAATCTGACCTCAGACACTTCCTGGCTGTGTGACCCTGGGCAAGTCACTTCATCCCCATTGCCTAGCCCTTACCTCTCTTCTGCCTTAGAACCAAATACACAGTATTGATTCTAAGATGGAAGGTAAGGGTTAAAAAGAAAAAGAGAATTGTAATTAGTCAGGTACTTGGGAAGTTGATTGTTTCAAACCCAAGTATAAGATTTTACCTTAATCTTTATTACATTTTATTTCATTAGAACTTCTTCTAAGTTAACATTCGATCATTAATGGCTACTCTTTTGTAGTCGAGTCAACCAGTTCTGAATCTACTTAACTGTATGCTCCACAGTCTAGCCACATCCTTCTGCCCCATGTCTCGTCCACAATAATAAATCCAGATAAATGACACCAACCCCTCATTATCCGTCAGAAAAGAACAGGAGGTGATTCAGGCATGACTCCTTGATGAAACTTTGTTGACTCTTTGTAATTGTTCGATCTTTTTCTAAACATTCTCATTCCTTCAACTGGTCCTCTACGGGCACAGCTTTGCCCATCCCGGGCTGCCTCTCAGATGCTCTCCAGCTCTGCAGTCTTTCCTAAAATGTAGCCTCCACAGCTGGCAGTGGAGAAGTGGGCTGATTTATGCCATTCCTCCCATGTGAAGTGGAATGGCGGGCATTAGACTTCAAAGTAGAGAGAAAGCCAACAATTCCTTGTCTTCTTATAATGGCAGTTTCTTAACTCCTGCAGAATCCCCCATTGACCTTAGGCTACTAAGAAGGACCGTAGAGATCCTATGACTCAGCAAACTTTCACAGGGAAGGATACTGAGAGGCAGAAAAGTTAAGGGACTTGCCCAAGATCACACAGCTCACAAAGAGCAGGACCAGGCTTTGGACCCAGGCATCCTAATTCTAAGTCTTTCAAGTTGGGGTGTGATGCATAACTCATGCCTAGACCATCTCAGTGAATGGTCTAGAAATGGAAGAATTACAGTGACTCTAATTCCTGTCCACCATCCAACTCAGCCCAAGGACTCCATCCCCCCCTCCAACATGTTAGCCATACCTGGGAGGGACTTCGAGCCCAGTTTGGGGGTAAGGCCTCGGGCCTCGATCACTTCCACCTCTAGCTGACCACTGCGGTCCATCATGGCAATGTGCACATCCCCTGGGCACCCAGAAAGAGAAAAGGGAGGTACTTTATGGCAGCCACAGCCACAAAGGGAAGTGGGCTCAGCTCTCAGTTTTCGTTATTAAGGGAAATTGATCCTTACACTCCTCCTTCCAATAACAGAAAACCCCACATAATGGATAATCCAAGGGGTAGAGGCTGGGAAATTTCTTGAGTGACAGTAAGTTAAATTATCCAGCTGGTGGATTGTCTGAGTGTATCATGGTTGGGTGCCTGCCTGGGCCACGTGTAAGGATGTCCCCCACAATGGGAGATGCTTGGGAGCTGCCCCTGGTAGACAGAAGAGCTGGTATACTTGGACATCAGGTGGAAACTAGCTGAATCCTTAAAACTGCCTGAACTGGGGCAGTTGCTCTCTTCTTCCCTCAAGATTGGAGGGGAAGGACTCATTTGCTTGAAGCATTTATTCAATGCCACATACAGGGGGAAGGGCCAATTCCCCCTCCTCTTGGGCCACGTAGCCCTAAGAAATGGGGCTTTTGTCTGTTTTGTTTGTCCTTTGAGGTTCTGGGTATAGGGAGAGAGTCCCCAGCCTGGATGCTCAAGGTATGGGGGTAATGAAGCCCAGGATTGCAGGCTCAATGTTGCAACCGGTCCAGCAGTCAGTCAGTCAGCATTTACTAAGCACCTGCTGTGTGCCAGGCCCTGTGCTAAGTGCTGATGATGCTAGCTAGTCTAGTAGGGGGAGTGGGGAAGATAATTTGAACTTGGATGTGGTGGAACTAATGCTATGTAGGAGCTAAATAAAGCTTTGAGGCTAAACCTCCTTCCTTCCTCAGAAATGGAGGCGGTAGAGAGAGGGGATCATGTGCCTAAAGTGTTGGGGGACGGAGGCTTATTCTCACTGTATCTTTAAAGTATTTCTTTTAGATTGGACTATGGTAAGTCCAACTATGGTAAATAAATGGGCCTGGAGTGTTTGGACTCCTCAGATTAGGGGAACACAATTGGTGGGGGCTTTACCCAATGGCAACAAAGAGAGAGAGAGCTCCTTCCCCCTTAAAGATAACAGAGAATCATGGTGGGGATGGGGGCTGGCCCTCAGACACCTGGTCTCTGGGGAACCCTGACTCGCTTTTCTCTCTCCCACAGTGACCCCCCTGTGGTAGCCTCCTCTCCAGCTACCATCCAATGTTCACTCAGGCAACCCAGACTCGTTTCCTCGACAGTACAAGAAAAATAAAATAAGGAAGGAAAATGGGGTCCAGAGAAATGACCTCCAACCCAAAACAGAAAAGACTCAGGAATGAGCAAATGTTTGGGGGATTATCCATAGTTTTTGAATCCTCCAGATTCTAGCTAAATTTGCCAAGTTTGTTGAGAGAAGGCTGGACTGAGGGAGTCGGGGTGGGGGAGGACAGGCAGTTATTGGGACCTAGAAGATTTACATTTCATTTGGTTGTCTAATTGTTCAAAGCAACTTAGAGGTTCTCAGGGGGGCATCCTATCTCTTCCCCTAATCAGGCAATGAGGCTCTGGGGAAAACTAGCCCAGTCTTGGTCTTCGAAGGGCATTATTCTTAAATGTTCAGAGCCTGCCTGTAATTATAGAAGTGATGACCCTCTAACTTGTCCCACCAGAGAGAATCTTGACTGTTGGGTATCTGATGGCTTAGGAAGATGAGCTGCAGCAGAGGGAACCAAGGTTAGACTTTGGGAAGCACTTCCCAATGATTTTGACACCAGGCTACCTAAACGACAGATATCACTCTCATCTTCTGCACCCCTGCCTCACCTCCCCACCCCTCCACGATACTGGTAGGTGAACTCTCACCTCATCTTGCCAAGAAAGAGGCCTCTGGACCCTTTCTATACTATTCAGCCTCTCTATGTCCCCCACTCCTCTTTCCAGTTGCCCTTGACATAAGAGTTCTTTTCTTTTAGGATGTGATTGCCTGGAAGGCAGGGACTCTCTTGCTTGTATTTGCATCCCAAGAGATTAGCACAGGGTCTGGCACAAAGTAAGTGTATATTAAGAATATCTATCCATCCACCCATCTATCCATCTTTCTATCCATCCATCCATCCATCCATCCATCCATCCATTCATACAGTCATTCATCCTCTTATCCATCCATCATCCACCCATCCACCCATCTATCCATCATCCATCAGTCTATCCATCCATCAATCTAGCGACTCATTTAGCAACTCTTTGTATCTAGCGACTATATTTCTATCCATCTGCTAATTAAGGAGAGGAGTTAGGGAAAATGGAATATTCCAGCTCCTCTTACACCATCTAATAATGAAATAAGGTCTATCTGCTGTTCCCAAACAGGGCAGTGGTCCTCTTACCTACTCAAGAAGAGAACTGAGGAAGGATGCTGCCTTTGCCCCATGCTAGTCACCTTAGGAGACTCACCCATTGGTGGTGTCCCCAACGTCTGTCTCCCCACAATCTGGGCTGGCCCCAGGCCATCTAGGAAGTCACTGAATTGGCTCTCAGCTCCCAGCCTGGCAGTGGGGAAGATGAACCTGTGGGCAACAAGTTAAAATGGAAATACAAGACACAAGGTTAGGATACTCTGGGGGAGGGGGGGGTAGAGACACCAGCCTTTGGGGCCTAGTTCCTCCCCTCCTTGGACCTTGGTTCCCCCTTTGCAGAATGGGAATGGGGTAGTGGAAACTTTGAGTCAGAAGACTTGGGTTCAAATACCAACTGCTAGTTACTTTCTGTTTGAAATTGGGCTGGTCAACTCTCCTATCCTGAGCCTCAGTTTCTTCCTCTGTAAAATGAAAATAATAATGCTATTTGTAATACCTATCTCTCAGATTGATGCAAGATATGACTCTATCAATCTTAAGGCTCATTGTGTGCAGAGGGCCCTGTACCCAGGACTGGGAGAGAGACACATTTAGATAAAACAGCCTATGCTTTCATGGACTTTACAGTCTACCAAGAGGATCTGGGCCATGGCCGTGGGAGGAAGGAATCTTAGTGACTCAGTTTACCAATGGGCCACAGGAAGGCCCTTGGCACATAAATAGAGTACTGTGGAAATATGAGGTGGCAGAAGCAATAGAAGAAGGAGGAGGAGGACGAGGAGGACGAGGAGGACGAGGAGGAGGAGGATGCTGAATAGAATTCAGTGACAGCATTGCATGTGCTAGTCACCAATATGAAGTTGATATCAATGGTACACAACATTTTAGGAGAAAGGTCATTACCTTGTTCTCTTAAAGGGACCAAGCTAAACTACTATGATTTGCTTAGTTGAATTAAACTGTTATTCAGAGACGTTTAATGCCCATTTAACCCATTTGATGTGTTTCATCTCATACTTCCTCACTGGCACAAGATTATGACTAATGGTCACTGCTTTAACGATGGTGGGTTGACTCGTCATGGCTGCTGGATGGCTGTGGGATCCTGCTGTCTCCTGCTGTTTGGAGGGACACTATGCACGAAGACTCTGATTTATTTGAACATTGGAAACGAATAGTCCAGACATGTTTTTCAAGGTAAAGAAATAACATCTGTCTTGAGAAGGGGAAAATTATGCTGGTAGTAATAACAGTCAATTCTTGATTACTTTGCTGATGGAAGGGGTGGCCATAGTGCAGATAACCTTTTGAAAAAATGTCATTTTGGGGGGAATTCTCTCCACCTCCAGAGAAAGAACTGTGGGAGTTGGATGGAAGCAGATCAAAGCATGCTCTCTTTCACATCAGTGGATTTATGGTTTTCTTTTGGGGTTTGAGTTTTGTCTGAGTGTGCTCTTTCAACAGTGACCAATATGGAAACGAGTTTTGCATGAGAATAAAAACAAAATAAAATAAAATGTCATTTTAATGTCACTCTTGAATTCATCCTATTTCACCTTTCCTCACTCCCAATTTCACTCCCAGTTCGGTCCTTAATTATCTCAGTAGTGTGATAATTAGTATTGTTAGTATTATTTATTAGATTATTATTAGATAATTAGTATTATACCCTCAGTAGGGGACGTCGTTAGGGGAGAGAGCCCTGGAGCCACCTGGAAGGCAGGAGAGAGGAGAACTATCCCAACTGAAGGGCTGGTGATTGGGAAGGGGAACCTCCGGCCAACTAATCCACAAAGCGGCCAATTGAAAGTTGAATATAAATGAGTTCTGTGCTGTAGATGACCAATCCTGTTGGACTATGTAGCATCTTTAAAAGAAAAGAAATTAAACAAAGCCCCAAAATAAAAAATAAAAATCCCACCCCTCCAGGGGACAAAAGGAAACCAATTCTGAGAAGCACTTTGAGATCACTGGAAGACAGATCCATGATAAGAGAAATGATCATACCAAGCAGTGTAATGAGGGGTAGATAATACTGAGTGAATGATGGGCCCAATGACCTAGAGTTGGAAGGGATCATAGAGGTCACATTGAATAACCCTCTTATTTTGCAGATGAGGAAATAGGCCAGGGAGTTCCCCCATTGGATCGTAAGCTCCTTGGAGGCAAGGACTGACTTTCACTTCTTTTATAGCATCTCCAACACTTGGCACAGGGCCTGGGACATAGTAGGTGCTTAATAAATGTTTAATTGATTGGTTGATTAGTGAATCGACCAGAGACAAAGGGAAAGTAAACATGAGAGATAGAGTTTATGTCCTGGTTCTCTGTTTTCAGAACCAATGCTTTCCCCAGTGTACCATATTGCTGTTGAATCCTAAGCTGTCAGAGCTAGAAGGGGTCTCAAAGATCTAGTCTGTTCCCCTACAGGGGAAGGAACTCTGGCTCAGTGAGGAGAAGGGGCTTCCCAAAGGCCCCACAGAGGACTAGAAAGAACACAAGTCTCTAGGCTTCCAGGCAAGGACTTTCTTAGAGCCTTGTCATCTTTTGAGTTCTGCCTGAAATCCCAGGGTTTGGGTCCCCGATTCTTGGTTCTCACTATTATTCTAGACTTAGTGCCTTTTAGAGGTAGGAGTTTCTTCCTCCCTGGATTGTGTGGAAGTCAAGGGAGGGAGGGAAGAAGAATCAAGAGAACCACTGAATGCCAGACCGACCTCAGAAAATATCTAATAACTTTGCCTCCCCATTTTATAGATGGAGCAACCAAGGTCAAAGGGGGAAATATCTAATTTTTCTTTGAGCCTGAAATGCTATGACTTTTGAGGTAATAAATGAGACCCTTACAAAGGAGAGGTCCCAGGCCCACCCTATGCCCCAGTGAGATGAGGGAACAGGCAGGTAGGACGCACGTGCCATCGGAGCTGTTGCTATTGGTGCTGCCATCGGTGGATTCTCGGCTCCCTTGACGGGTGACCCTGCTTCTCATCTCCACAGCAATGCCGGTCTCTGTGCTCCGCCTGATGTTGCTTGGGAGTTTCTTAGGTCCACCTTCTGATGCATGGAAAGGGAATCCAAGCATTAGCCACAGAAGAGTGGAGGGAAGAAAGTTGTGGCATGTATTTCCTTGGAGGGAGATGTGAGCCACATCCTCTCAGTGGTCCCAGTGATTCCTGGTTGCCTCCTTGGCTTAGGAGCTCAGGACCAAGGCAGACTGAGGGGAGAAGGAGAGAAGCCTTCAAGGCTTCCCTGGCCTTCCCCTTTAGTCCTTTTTTGAGATCCAGGAAGGAGGATGCTAGGAGAGGGAAGGGCCTCAGCTTTCATTTGTGGGGAGATGGGGTACAGCATGACAGTCCCCTATACACACACAGATTTACCATATCTAGGACCACAGTCTGGCAGCCACCCTGCATGGCTTGGACAGCCCTCTCCTAAGATCAAGAAACTTCACATGCCCTAGAATCATTCCTGTCCCCCTCAGGCGTTCCTTTGCCCCAAACTGCCTAATATGAGTTTCTAGAATTCATGGCCTCTGAAAGACAAAAAAAGTATGACTGACCCCAGCTCAGATTTACCCTCTCTCTACCTAATACTATCTGGGAACCCATCAGGACCACATTGATACCAGGCTGCCATCTGATGTCATGGCAAAGCCCAGTGCCCTCTGAATGGGAAGCCATTTACAGACCCAGTAGCTCATGATTGGTGTCCTCCTGTTTGCCTGTTACTGTAATATACTCATCATTTCAGACCTACAGCTCTCTCTGACATCATCACAGAGCTCATCACTACGGGACCAACACCCTTCTCCCTGGGTGACAACACAATAAAAGCCATCACCCTGAGATCAAACTCTTCCCTCTGCCTGCCATTATTCCAAGCCTATAACCCCAGATCTATATTTCCCTCACAATCTGACTCTATCACAAAAACTACCACTTTCCCTTCCACAACATTCCTTTTTCCTTCCTGACACTATCCCGGACCCCTAGCTGGGTAATTTTGGAGAAGGTCACTCGCTTTTCTGAATTCTGTTTTCTCATTTTGTAAAACTGTGTTGTTGTTAAGTCATGTCTAACTCTTTGTAACCCCTTTTGGGACTTCTTTGGCAAAGATACCGGAGTGGTTTGCCATTTCCTTCTCTGGCTCATTTTACAGATGAGGAAACTAAGGCCAACAGGGTTAAGTGACTTGTCCATAGTCACACAGCTAATAAGTGTCTGAGGCTGCATGCACCCAGGTCTTCCTCTCCAGGCCCAGCACTCTATCCTAATTGCCCGTTGGTAAAAATGCAAAGAGGAGAAGACTTAACTACATGATCTCCAAGGTCTCTTACATGATCTCTATGGTCTTTTACCTGAGGCCATCACACCACACATAAAAACCCTTTTTGCAGATGAGAAAACTGAGACTCAGGAACAGAAGTGATTGTTCATGGTCACCCAACTTTCACAAGTGAAAGGTAGGATTGAAAATGGATGCTTCTTAGCTCTGAGTCCAGCCTTCTATCTACCAGGTCACATTGGAGGCCTCTTAGAAAGGACCTTGGAGGCCACTGAATCTATCTTCTACTCTTTACAAGATTCCAACTAGATTAACTGTCCTTTTGAAGATCTCTGGAGATGGAGGATGTGCTACTTTCTAAGGCATCCTTCCCACTCTACTTTTGGATAGCCCAGATTTCTAGGAAGGTCTTCCCTCCTGGTTAAATCTACCTTCCTGGTTGGTTTCTCTATCCACATCCCTATCCCTATCGCCATCCCCATTTCTATCCTTATCCCTATCTATATTCCTATCCTCCCCTCCCTCCCAACTCCTACTACCTTCTGCTCTCTGGGGTCAAGCAGAACAATCCCTTTTCCCCATGACATCTCTTAAATACTTGAAAATAGCTATCATATAATTCCTGACTCCTCCTGACTTCTGTTCTCCAGCTTAACCATACCTACTTCTTTCATATCATCATCTCAAAAGGCCCTTCATGACCTATTTGTACAAAAATATTGATAGCAGCATAGAATTGGAAACTGAGGTGTTGTCCATCATTTGGAGAATGGCTGAACAAGTTGTGGTATACGAAATGTGATGGAACACTTTCGAGCTATAAGAAATGAAAGGATGATTTCTGAAAAATTTGGACTTACATGAACTGATGCAAAGTGAAGTGAGCAGAACCAAAAGAACACTGTACACAGTGACAGCAATATTTTTTGATGAACAACTGTGAATGACTTAATTATTCTAATCCCAGAGACTCATGATAAAAAATGCATTCTGCCCTCTTAGAAAGAACTGATGGAATCGAATGAAGACAAACATTTTTTTTCAAACTCTTATCTTCCATCTTAGAATCAATACTGTGTATTGATTCCAAGGCAGAAGAGTGGTAAGGGCTAGGCACTGGGGGTTAAATGGCTTGCCTAGATTCACACAGCTAGGAAGTGTCTGTGGCCAGATTTAAATACAGGACCTCTCTAGTCTCTGGTCTTGGCCCTCAATCCACTGAGTCACTCACCTGTCCCTTACTTCTTTTTTTTTTTTTAATTTGAGATCTCTTCCACAAAATGACTAATATGGAAAAATTCTTTATGATTTCATAAAATCTATATTAGACTGCTTATCATTTCAGGGAGGAGGGAAGGGTGGATGGGAACGAGAGAGGGAAGGTAGGAAGAAGGGAAAGGGAAAGGGAAAGAATTTGGAACTCAGAACTTTAAAAAAAGAATGTTAAAAATTGTTTTTACATGTAAGTAGGGAAAATTATATATGTATATATATTTAAAGGTCCTTTCCTATCATAGTTGCTCTTCTTTGGAGGCTGTCCAGTCCATCAATGTCCTTATTAAAATATATTGTCCAATTCTGAACAATATAGATGTCCCCTGACAAGAGTAGAGAATGGTAAGTTGACTGACTCACTAGTTCTGAATGCTAGCACTCTTAATGCAGTCTTTGATTGCATTTACTTTTTAGCTGCCACAGCACACAATTTATACTGAGCCTGCAGTTTATACCCAAACCCCCAGATCGATTGTCTAGCCAAGCCTGCACTGCATCGTATACTTATAAAGTTTATTTTTTGAACTGAAGTGTGATTTGTATATTTATGGCTGTTGAATTGAATTGGATTTGGTCCAGTGTTGTAGTCTGGTGAGACCTGACTGTGGTCCAATATGTTATCAGCCTTCCTAGCTTTGGGCTATTTACAAAGCTTTTATCCAAGTCATCCATAAAAACGTTAAATAGCCCAGGGCAAGATTCTGATGCCTGGGCCACTCTTCTGGAGACCCTCTTCCCTCTCCAGGCTCTCCTCCATGGGAGCTGCCGAAATGAGACTCTTAACTCACAGGTCTGACCATGTCACTCCCTCGCTTAAGAAACTCCAGAGGCTCCCTATTGCTTCTAGGATAAACACACATTCTTCTGTTTGGCATTTGAAACCCTTCACAAGGGGGCTCCAGCCTACCTTTCCAGCCTTTGATATACTATTCTCTTTCACCCATTCTACAATTCCAGGCAAACCGGGCTCATATTCCTCATATACACGACTCTGTCTCCTTTCATGACTAATCCCCAGTGCCTTGAGGGTTCTCCCTCCTCACTTCCAATCGCCTCTTACACGACACTCGTCCCGATCTTGCCCCTCCGCCAGAGAGCCCCAGAGTGTCTCAAAATTCCTTCTAGGTATATGCACTTTCCTCCCAGGCAAATATAAACACTTGGAATGTTTCTTGTTTCTTTTTGGTATCCCCACTTCCTAGCAAAAGGCCAGACACATCCTCGGTACTTAATAAACGCTCGATTTATTAAAACTGTGATGGCTGCCATGCCATCTTCAGGAGTTCTCTTTGGGTCAGGGCGATCAAGCACTTTGAATCAGTCTAAGCGGACTAGTGTCCAGGCCACATCTTTCCATCCCGCCCTAAAATACAGAGAAACTGAACCTTACAAGCAGGTAAACTCTACCTTCCAGTCTCCCTCTCAGCTACCAAACTAGTAACTCGGCCACAGCCAGCCATCCCCGGACCAACCACACAGCCCAGAAAGGTTGTGTGTGTGTGTGTGGTGGGGGGAAGGCGAGGGGTCTTAGCCCCCTCCTCTGGGACTAGCGGGACTGGGGAGGTGGTTTCAGGTGATAGGTTATGGAGGGGAAAAGCAGAGGGGGAGGGCTGGCTCCCCTTAATACAGCAACTCCCTTCCTTCTCCTGCCGCCTCCTTCGGTTGCTATGGTAACCTCCTCCGCATTGCAGAGACGCCCCCGCTCCTCCACAATCCCCCAGGCCTGGAGGTGGAGGCGGGGGGAGGGTGTTGTGGGGAAGAGAATGGGCTGGGTTGAATCCATTGGTTGTTGCTGGGGAGGGGAGTGTCGGAATGGAGGAAAATTAACTGCACGCCCGCCAATCAGGAGAGGGAGGTGAGGACTCAGAGGGAGGGCGTTTACCTGGGGGCGTGGCCCACCGGGGGAGGGTCCCAAGTGCTGACATAGGCATGATCCGCGGTGTGTGGAGGGGTGCCAACCCCGTGGGGGGGGGGGGTGACAGCTCAGGACTTGGGGCGGAAGTGGGGGTGGGGAAGGCTGCTTCGCCTGAGATATAAGTGCCGGCTACCACGGTAACACCCTTCCTGGTCAGAGAACGCTTCCCATCCTTATCCTCCCCTTACCCAAGGCTGAAGCCGTTATTGTCAGTTTACCGACAGGATGGGGAGACACAGCGAGCATCTTTCCTGAGAGTAGTCTGGGTCTGGGCTGTGGGGACCCTCTCCTTTATGGGCAGCACCCAGAGAGAGTCACACACATCCTCCAAAATCAGCCAAGCTCACAGGAGCATGCACAAGCACAGCTCACACTAATGGTGTGTGACAACAGCACAGAGTGACACCCTGTCACACTAGAGCAGTGCAGTAATCTCTCTCTCTCTCTCTCTCTCTCTCTCTCTCTCTCTCTCTCTCTCTCTCTCTCACACACACACACACACACACACACACACATACACACACACTCAGGGGGCACACACAGTCTCATAGGCAGTTTCATAGATATAGTCGCACAATAGCAGTACAGATGCCAATAATCACACATGGTTATACAGTTACAGTTACAGTCCAAATCATAAAACCAAAGGTTATGCAGAGTCATTTATAAATATTAAAGACACAAATATAACAGAATTTAAAGCTAGAAGGACTTCAGGCAGAATTTAGACTTACCATCTCATTTTACAAATGGGAAAACCAAAAGGAAGTGACTTGCCCAAGGGCACATAGCTAATAAGAAGAACCCAGGTCTTCTGACTCTAAATTCAGTCACTCAAACTATCACGTACAGTCATAGGGTGGCACAATCACAAAATCATCCACAGTAATTACCAATTCCTTCAGGATGGTATAATTTTATGCGTAAGTTCTCCCTTAACAGAGAGAAAGCCATTAGGATTGGAGTGAGAAACTGGGGAAAGGACTTTGGGTAGAAAATAAAGCCAGGCCAGTGGAACACCTAACTTGCTGAAACTTATGAGGATAGAGCCACAGGGTAAAGGAAAAGGGTGATTTAGCCTGGAGTGCTCATTCTTCAGGTCTCCAGCTGAGACTGTAAATGAAGTAGGCAGAAACGGCTAGACATAAGGAAGAATGTCCCTGTGCTCCCATCCCAAAAGAGTTGGATGGATACTTCTCTGGCTCAGGAAAGACTTCAACTTGGGATGCTTTAGGGACTTTGGGAGGTTTTCTCGCTTCTCCCATTTCCTTTCCTCACTCCATCTCCATTCTTCAAAATATTTCTAAAGGGAGAGGACTATCTACTAATCTCCCTATCTGAACTTGAGGGGTATGAGTGTGTGTGTGTGTGTGTGTGTGTGTGTGTGTGTGTGTGTGTGTGTGTGTGTGTGTGTTGGAACCATAGAATGTCAGAGCTGGAAGAGATTATGGAGTCCAACAATCTTCTTTTACAGATGGGGAAACTGAGGTTCAGAAAGGACAAAGTCAATGTTATACCTCACTTTTGTTACATTGGATTGTAAGGCTATAAGGACATCACTCTTTCCCTTGCATAATGCTATTTCCCATTTTGGGATCCATGGTCCCATGTAAACAACCCCCTGTCCAGCACAGAGGTACTTTCTATAGTCTGGTTTTAATCTATTTTACTATATATATATATATATATATATATATATATATATATATATTAAACCCTTAACTTCTGTGTATTGGCTCCTTGGTGGAAGAGTGGTAAGGGTGGGCAATGGGGGTCAAGTGCCCCAGGGTCACACAGCTGGGAAGTATCTGAGGCCGGATTTGAACCTAGAACCTCCAGTCTCTAGGCCTGACTCTCAATCCACTGAGCTTCCCAGCTGCCCCCTATTTTACTATATTTTAAGCCAGGGAACAGTGTCAGGTTGTGTTAGAGAGAATCAGACTGACTGCCCAGGCCCCAACTTTCCTATCAGATCAGGATCAGGGGCAGAGGAAGGAGGGCCGCTGTCCTAGGTGCTGAAGTAAATCCTCAATGACTCTTTTCAAAGGATCATAGAAGTGCAGGGCTGGAAAGACCTTAGAGACCATCTAGAACTACCTAAATTGGAATCCCTTCTCTAAAGCAAGTGGTCATCTTGCATCCTTATCCAGTAATGGGGAGCCAAATATATTTAAAGTCAATTTATTCCACTTTTGGAGAGCTCTAATTGTTAGGAAGGTTCTTCCAAAAATTGGGATAAATCTCTCTCTCACTCTACAATTTCCTCTTACTGTTCCTAGTCCTGCCCTCTGGAGACAAGTAGAACCAGTTTCATACTTCTTCTACATAAATACCCTTCAAATTGCAGATGATTATCATGCCTTGCCCCTTCTTTGGACTAAACATCCTCAGCTCCTTCAGTCTTTGACATGGTCTCCAGTCCCTTTCTTACCTTGGTTCTTCTCTGGATTCTTTATAGCTCATCTATATGCTTCTTGAAATGTATCTTCAGAACCGAGCACCATATTTCAGATATGTTCTGACTAAGGCATAGGCTAACTGGACCACTCCCACCCTCTCTTTGGCTCTGTTCTTTCCTTCGGATTAGCCATATTCCTCAGACCTGGGGAAGGGGGAGAACAGCCCCTCTACCTCCAGGGATATCCCTGGGCCTGAAGCTTTTTCCTCCCTTCCTCAGAAGCTCAGCTCCAGGTACCTGGATACTTGGCACCATAAAGTTTAGAGTGAGAGTCTGATCACAGTCCTCCTGCCTTTTGGAGGTCTTATGGGCCTGTTCCCACTCCACTCTACCTGCTCTGGCACTAAAAGTGAAGGTGTCATTAAATAATGATATGGATATTGCTCTCTTTAGACCAAGAATTGACTGGAAATTCTGCCCACCTCCACTCCTACCCTCAATGATTCTCCTGACTTAAACCTAGAACCTTCCAAAGCCCAGAACCCCTAAATTCCTCCTTAAAATGTGGTGCCTAGGGGACAGCTGGGCGGCTCAGTGGATTGAGAGCCAGGCCTAGAGATGGGAAGTCCTGCAAGTCACTTAACCTCCACTGCCTAGCCCTTACCGCTCTTCTGCCTTGGAACCAATACACAGTACTGATTCTAAGATGGAAGGTAAGGGCTTAAAACAATGTGGTGCCTAGAATTGAATCTTGTAATCTAGAAGAAGCCTTCAGACCTGAGAGAACAGGAATGTCAACTCCCTCTCTGGCCTTCTTGCTGTGGCTCCCAGCTGATATTCTATTTCTTAACTCTGCATCTTTGAATAGTCTCTCTCCCCAGCTGAGAATGCTTTCTTGCTTTACCTCCACCTCTTAGAGTACCCAACTTTCTTTAAGTTCAACTCAAGCAGTACTTTCTACATGAGGGTTTTCTATCTTCCTACCAGCTTGTGGTGCCTTCCCTCAACAAATTACCTTATATTTATTTTGTTCACATGTACAAGCATCCCCCCCCCCCCGCTAGAATGCAGGATTCTTGAGGACAAGGAATGTCTTCATCTCCCTAAAACTTAGGATAGTGCGTGGAACATAGCAGGTACTTAATAAATGTTTGTTGACTGACTGACTGACTGACTGATAGATTTCTACTGTATGGGTCTGGGGCTTCTTCTTCCATGATCCCTTCTCCCTTCCCTTGATCCCCTCAGACTCCAACTTCACAACCTCTCTAACTCCTAACAAACTCTATTCCTCCCCCAATCTTGACCCAGCCCCAAATCTCCCAAATCTCTATTTTCTCAACCCTCAATTCCTCTTTACACTCCAGCTTCTTGATTCACCATTATGTTCCCTTACTCCTCAGCCCTTCCTCCCACACACAGCCTAGACTCTTACATCCTGAATCCCCAGACAACATTCCCTGACCTAACCACAGCCCAGATCCATTGTTCTTATGACCACAATAGCTCAGAGAAAACATGAAAAGACAAACAAATCACTCTCTCTAAGAAGCCACCCTAACCAATCCTTTTAAAGCCCCTACCCCACAGATGGGAAGATGAAATCCCAGTGAAGCTAGTTCCCCTCCTTCCTCACAGGATGTAATTTAAGGGAGGTGGGAAGGACTTTTCCAGTGGCCACCTGGAGCTTTGAGGAGCATTTCCTCGGAGTCTCTAGATTCCCTCCCTCTTATCTTCCCCCTTCCCCCCACCCAGCTCCTGGCAGCCTATTTTGAGGTTGGCTGGGGGAGTTGTTGCTGTTCTGAGAAAAAATAAGCAAGAAGAGGTTTTAAAACAAAACCAGCTGGCGTCTGGGGTGTCACAAACCTGCAGCAAACAAGGGTGGCAGGGATTCTGAATGTGATGGGTGTGTGTATGTGTGTAAGAGAAAGGAGAGAGAGAGAGAGAGAGAGAGAATTGGTGTGAGGGTGTTTATGATGTGCTTGAGCATGTGATCCTGGGTGATTGTATGACTATAGCTTTGTGTTGTTACCTGTGACTAAAATGCATGTGTGAGTGATGTAGGAGATAGAGTCTCCTGGACATGGAGGCAGAAAACCAGTGTATGAATCCCAGCTTCTCCACTCACTCACTTTGTAGCCTTGAAGAAGATCCATTCCTCATCTCTGGACCTCAGTTTCCTCCTCTGTCATATGAAGGGGTTGGATTAGTAGGTGTCTAAGGACTTTGCTAGCTCTAACGATCTAGGACCAATCAGTCTCTGTGTCTGTGTCTATGATTTATGTATCTGCCTGAGACAGAAGCAAAACAAATCAAATCTCTCTTCCATGATAGCCTCTCAGATTCTTAAAGACAAGTGACTATGTCCCCTCCTATGCCTTATTTATCTTCTCTAAGCTAAACATGCCTGGTTTCTTAAACTTTTTCACCTATCATCTAGATTCCAGTCTTCTCCCCATCCAAGGCATTTTTTTCCTGTTCTCTCTCTAGCTTATCAATGTCATTTTTAAATGTGGCCCCCAGGCTTGAATACAATACTCTAGATGCTGTCCTGTCAGGTCAGAAGACAGTGGAGCTTCCTTCCTCTGGCCACTGATCCCCTTTTCATGAAGCCTAAGATGACATTAATTTTTTAGGCTGTCCTGACTCTGTGTTAGCTCATATTGAGTTTACAATCCACTAAAACCTTTAAAACTTTTATCATACAAATGGCCGCCTAACCTCATCTTCCCCTTTCTATACTTGGGCTTTTTTACCCAAAGTGAATGGCTTGAGATTTATATTTATTAAAATGCATTTTATTAAATATGGCCCATCATTCTACCCTTGTAGAGCATTTGTGATCCTGGTTCTGTCAGTGTGTTTCCTTTCCCTCCAAGCTTCATGTTATCTGCCAGTTTGACAAGCATGTCACCTATTTCTTCATCTAAGATAGTTACAAAAATATTGAATATAATAAGGCCAAGAATAGGACCCTGGAGCATACTGCTAAGGCTCCCTCTAGGATGACATTTATCTGTTAACCACCAGTCTCTGAGTTCAGTTTCAAATTGTAGCCTTAAGATTTATATCTTACTCAGAAGTCCATATATCACAAGAAACTTATCGAGTGCTTTTCTTAATTAATTGCTCACTCGACCAGCAAGTATTAAGCACCGAATGTGTGCCAGGCATTGTACTATGCACTTAAGTTCAAGGGTGCTATATTTACATCTTTCCCCTGATCTACCATCTGGATACCCTTTCAAAAAAGGATATGAACTTAGTCTGGCATGACTTGTTCTGGATGAATCCATGATGACTCTTTGTGATGATGGCTTTCCTTTCTAAATGCACACAAACCATCCCTCTAATAATACAGTTTCTGCTGTTTGAGTACTTTTACTATTAATAGCTATCATTCACGTTGCATTTTAAGGTTACCAATCATTTATGTACTCTGCCTCCTTTGATCTTCACAATTAGCCTATGAGAGAGGTAATAGAAGTTTTATTGTCAGGTTCTACCTTCTTTCCTCTTTTTTTTTTTTTTTAACCCTTGTACTTCAGTGTATTGTCTCATAGGTGGAAGATTGGTAAGGGTGGGCAATGGGGGTCAAGTGACTTGCCCAGGGTCACACAGCTGGGAAGTGGCTGAGGCCGGGTTTGAACCTAGGACCTCTTGTCTCTAGGCCTGACTCTCACTCCACTGAGCTACCCAGCTGCCCCCCTTCTTTCCTCTTTTGAAAATCAGAACATTTATTTATGTTCATCCTAAGAGACCCCAAACCCCACTCCCATTCTCCACGGTCTCAAGAAACCCCAACAGTGATTCTTCTGTCACAGAGAGCCTTTCTCTGTCCTTTCAGTACAGTAATACATAGTTCTTCTAGGACTGTTGATACTGAAAACATCTGGAGTTGTCTGACTATTTGTTCACTCATCCTGAATTTTAACTCTGTTAAGCCCCTCTCCCCTTACTGGCTAGGCTAAAAATCATTTTCCTTGGTAGAGAAAGTCACGGATGAGTGATTTCAGTTAATAGGTCTCTCTACTTCATGTCTACTCTACTTCTATCCAAAATGGTTTTTCTAAAGCATAAATCTGATCAAGTCACCACCGATCTCCCTCTCAATACACTTCATTGGCTCCCTAGGACATCTAGAATCAAATATAAATTTCTCTGCTTGACATTCAAAGCCTTCACGACCAAGTTCCAAATGACCTTTCCAGCCTTATCTACATACATAGCCTTTTCATATACTTCACTGTCTAGTCAGATTGGGTTTCCTCCTGTTCCTTTGTGTTCACTGTGCTTCATTTCCCATCTCTGAGTCCTTGAGCTAACTGTCCCCCATGCCTGAAATGCACTCCTTCTTCCCCTCTTCTTCTTAGACTCCCTACTTTCCTGCAAGGATCAGTTCCAGCTCCATTTTCCACATAAGACTTTTCCTAATCCCTCCAGGTACCAGTGTCCTCCCTTCCAAAATCTCCTTGTAGCTGTATATATAATATACATCTATCTAGATCTAGCTAGCTAGCTACTCTCTTTCTCTCTCTCTCTCTCTCTCTCTCTCTCTCTCTCTCTCTCTCTGTCTACTTATCTGTCTGTCTGTCTTCCTTTCTCTCTCTCTTTCTCTCCATCCTTCTGTCTATCTATCAAAAATGTATTGGGGGCAGCTGGGTAGCTCAGTGGAGTGAGAGCCAGGCCTAGAGACGGGAGGTCCTAGGTTCAAATCTGGCCTCAGACACTTCCCAGCTGTGTGACCCTGGGCAAGTCACTTGACCTCCATCGCCTACCCTTACCACTCTTCCACCTATAAGTCAATACACAGAAGTTAAGGGTTTAAAATAAAAAAAAAAATTAAAAAAAATGTATAGGCATGCTATCTCCCACAAAAGAATACAACCTCCTTGAGGGCAGGGGCTATTTTGCTTTTGTCTTTGTATACCCAATACTTGACATAGTACCTGGCATATGGTTGGCACCTAATAAAATTGGTTTTCTGATTGCTGATTGGTCAATTGATTAATGACCTGTGTACGAGACTGCCTAGACATGGTTGTATCTCAGACTAGTACACCTGTATGCAATTAAATGTGTGACTGTGTATGACTGTCTTTGGGTGATCTCTTAGACAATATTTACGTTTTTGTCTCTGTGAGATGTATGTTGTATATGACTGGGAGACACTTTGTGTTTTAGGGCACAGAATCGAGTTACAGAGTTAGTTTCCCATCAAAAAGTTTGTTGGTAGGTCAAAGATGCAAGTGTGTACACCTGCACACACAGACTCTCTCTCTCTCTCTTTCTCTCTCTCTCTCTCTTTCTCTCTCTCTCTCTTTCACACACACACACACACACACACACACAAGCTTCTAGTTTTGCTAGGCCACTATTAACCCTCAGCTGTTCCTAGAGCCCTACCCACCCTTACCTGGCTGGGGTAGTTGTAGGGAGCTCCGACTTCTCTGGGTCAAGCCCACAATGGCTGCCATCTTGGCCCCCAGACTGCTGCGGCGCTTCTTGGCCGTGCTGGCGCCAGCTGTGCCTCCGGCCTGCTCCCCTCCGCCCCCAAACACCTCGCCGCTGATGCTGGAGCTGCGTACCACATTCCGTGAGGATGCCGCTGGGCCTGTGCCTGGCTCCCCATCAAACATGGTCCTGAAGGTGTCGGGCCCACAGGCAGCACTAGGGACAGGAAGGAAAGGGGCCGCTTATCACCGAAGTCCCCCTCCCCATGCCCAATCCTAGCCTTACCCTGAGCCTTCAGCTGTGGCTGAAGCAGAGGAACTGGGCCCAGGGCAGGGGCGATATGCTTTTGCCATCCTGAGACCTGGCAGTGGCTCCATCTAATATACACTGGGGATAAAAACAAAACAGAACCAGACAATCCATCTCCTCCTTAGACTGGGGACTCCTCTAGGGCAGTATCTCCCCTAGCGCAGGGGCTCCCTGAGCAGAGGATCATGTTTTCCCCTTCAGAACAGGGGTATCTTTCAGGTAATACCACACCTCCTTGCCCTGGGCTAGGGAGAGGGCATGCCTAAAGGTAAGGCTGCATGTCCTTTGGGCTGCAGGATTTAAAGACACCTTTGCAAGTCCCCCTTCCCACCCTGAAGTCTGGCTAGAGGGAGCAAAGGCCAAAGGCAGGCTGGTTAGCGGCTGCCACCTCCAGGAAGTACCAAGAACAGGTAAGGGGACGGATTCCCACTCAGCCAGCTTGGTGGCTCATTTTTCTTCCCCCTTGTGAATAATTGACACCCCTCCTCTTCTCATTGGGCAGATCCTCTGACTTCCAGGAAAGGTAAACTGTCAGCTTGGCCCAGCAATCTTAGGGATCAGACAACATCAACACGTGCCTGAGCGACCTGATCTATCTGGGGAGTTTGGGGAGATGAGGACAGTGGGGACCCAGTAGCCTAAACCTCAATATATTTAGTCCACGGGAATTTCATGTAGATGAGAAATGGAAGGATGATTAGAGATCCTTAGTTTAGAGTCGGAAGGGACTCTAACTATTGACTATTAAACCAACCCCATCCCTTCTACAGATGGGGAAATGGAAGCTCGGAGAAGTTGTTCCTTGCCTAACAGCACAGAGGTAGCAAATGGAAGAGGGGGAGTTGAATCTTGGTCCAAACCAGAGCTCTATCTACTTACTATACCATTGTACAGATGAGGAAGCAGGCCCCGAAAGGGATATGGACTTGTCCAAGATCACAAAGTGAATCATGGGGACTAGAACAAGGTCTCTTAATTACAAGTTTGGGGCTATTTGCACTCTAGTAGTGTTTATCACAGTGCCTGGAACATAGTAGGCACCTTATAAATACTTCAATTGATTCCTACCATGCTGCCTTCATTTCTTCCCCGTTTACTTGGTATTCATGGGAACATAGGTTTCAGGGGCTTATGTTCCAAGGAAGAAGACTCATGAGGCAGCTTCTCTTCCCCAGGGGAACCACCCTCTACTCCCTCGGCACTCTTTCCAGGCCTTCTAAAACCCTGGTTCCTGCCTACATCCACCCCATCTCACTCATCTCCTGAATTATAGGAAATTATAGGAAAGGGATGGACTAGAGGAGTAGAGCTGAGGACAGAGGATAGCACACAATACATCAGAACCACGAAAGATCATATTTTAAGGAGCATATATTGTCATAGAAGGAGAGAATTTTAGAACTTAGAACATAGAATACAAGGGATGGAAGGAATTCTTGAACTCAGAATGTTTAAAAATGGAAGATAGAATATAAAAGCTGGAAGGAACCTTAGAACATGGGTCTTAGAATGTCAAAATTGGGCTGTACATTAGAACATACAATGTTGGAGCTGAAAAGGACATGAACATGAACTACACTGCAGAAAGTAATCTTTGAACTTAGAACACAAAATGTCAGATATGGAAGGAACCTTAGAAAATAGAACATCACAGCAGGAATGAATTTAGAACATAACACAATAACAGAGCAGAAAGAGTGTTAGAATATAAGACATTAAACCAGAATATAGAATATAAGCTAAAAGGGGCCCAAGAACAGATGACTATCAGAGTTGGAAGTCACTTTAGACTATCTTCTCTAATTCCCACATTTTATAAATCAGGAAGTTGAGGCCCAGATAAAGATTTGGCCATCCAGAACCAAAACAAGTACACTTAGCATCAGTTGAATTTCTTCGTTTTTCTCATCCTTTCTTTCTCAGTCAGATGGCAATCCACCTCTTCCAGGGAGGGAATTTCCCCTATATATTCCCCCTGCTTCCTCGAGAAAAAATGCTTAAAGTGTTTCACTTCATAAGCCTTACCTGCTTTATCTCGTATCTACTTCTACTGCTGCCTCGGAGAAAGTCCTTAGACCAGAAGAGTGGGAAGGATTGGTTCTTCATATCCCGTCCCCCAAAGCCAAGCCCCAAAGGATCTTTCCCACCCCCTGTTTGGTTCCACTGTCCCATTTCTGGCCCCTGTGGATCTATTGCCAGCCCAAGGACTTAATGCTGAGAGACTTGGATGTGTGTTCAAAGACCTGGCACGAACTCATTTGCCCTCTGTCTACTCATCCCGCATCACCGCCCAGTGGGACAGCTCTCCTCAGCCTTGGCCCCAGCCCCAGCCTGGGGGTGGTAATGCTCTACAAGGCCCAGACTTGTCAAGTACATCCATCTGTCCATCTTGACTGGTCAACCAGCCTTGCCAACAAGCCAGCAGGGCTGCCGGTCCCCTGGGCTGATTTATACTCACACAAGCCTGAAGGGCCTGGGAATGGAATGTCAGAGCTGGAAGCAGATCTTACACCCCATCTTACAGATGAGGAAAACAAGGCTCAGAGCTAGGAAGGAGCTGCATGAGGTCACAGAGTGAATTAGTTGTAATAGAGCCCTGACTGAGCTACAAGAAGCTAAGGGAAGCTGGCTTTGTATTCTTAGTCCCATTTCACAGACAGACCCAAGAAGAATTCCAGAGAGGACAAGGGAATTACCTAAAGGCATATGGCAAGTAAGAGACCTTTTCTAGTACAGCAGTATCTCCTCGTCTGCCACCAGAGGATCAGGAATGTCAACTTCACATACACATCCTGAGCTTCTATGGATTTTATCTTTGAATCCCAAGAGCTAAGAACAAGGGCCTTTGCACTTACTAGGTGTACGATAAATGTTTGTCACTACTGTGTCCTTTCCCTCCATTTATCCAAGGACCACTGGCTAAGTATGGGCCCTGGTCCCATACCTAGCAAGGTTCTGCTTGCTTGAAAACCCTCTTAGTCACTTCTAAGAGGGGACCCATCCTCTTCCCATTACAAACAAACAAAAAAACTTAAACTCACCAAACTGAAAAATGTGGGTGCGGTTCTTGGCATCACCAATGGAATCAACGCTGCCACCGCTGTTGTCGGGGGGCCCCTCTGAGTAGCTTGTTCTCCTGGAGCATTGGAACCGAGCCTTTGATTTACCAACCAAGTCCACTCACACAGTTACCCCAAAGTAAGCAGGATGGGTTCCCTGAGGAAGATGGCATCAGAGAAAGGTTTAGATTGAGGAGGGGTCCCCAGGGCTGCCTCTTGCCCACAGCCTCATCACATCTGTGTCTAATCCAGGGGCCCAGAGGGCCCAGCACCCCCTTTCCCCAGGGCCTGGAGAAGAGGTATTATTCCAGTTGGGGTTGGAAGGACCACTTTAGGAGCCTGAAATCCTGGGTTCTTCTGCCTGGCTTCAGGCCTTCAGGCCTGGCAGCATTGCTGACCCAAGGAGACATGGGTCCCATGCCTGATGGGCTCCCTGCCAATGTACTCCCCTCTATAGCCCCAGGTTACCACTAGCACCAACTCCTTCCCATTGCCTGGGCTCCTCCCAAGGCTGGGGCTCAGGACAGGGTGACTAGAGCCTCACAGGTGTGTTTGGGAAGCAGGCAAGTCACCAAAGGCCACAAACACACAGTGGCACGCACACACGCAGACACAGTGTGAGACACACACACACACACACACACACACACACACACACACACAGAAGACAGATACAGACACACACAGATACACAACCCAAGCAGATGCACTCTCTGTACACGCCCTAAGAGACCTAGAGATGGCCAAGGAACAGAGCCAGGTGCCAGCAGCACGTGTCTGCCCTGGCTTGGAGGGGCTCATCTCCCCAGAGTCCAGGCCAATAGCTCCCCAACCAGAAGCACACCCAGCGGGACACACGCATGCACACACTCCCCGCACACAGAGAGGTGGCCATAAAGGCATGCATGCAAACACACAGGAGGACACCCACAGAGACACGCACAAGCCAAACACACGGGCACACACACACACACACACACACAGCTGCTGGCACTGGGGTGACTTACTGGCAACTGCAGAATAAGAGGGTGAGGTTCAAGCAGCGCTCCCAGCCGGTAGCTTGCTCCACCCGCGCTCTGGTGCTCTCTCTCTCTCTCTCTCTCTCTCTCTCTCTCTCCCTCTCCCTCTCCCTCTCCCTCTCCCTCTCTCTCTCCCTCCCTCCTCTCTCTCTCTCTCTCTCTCTCTTCTTACACACACAGACATACACGTAAGCACACAAACACACACACAGGCGCACACACTCTCACAGAGAGCCTAGCCTGGCGGCAGGAGGGGGGACGACAAAGGAGGAGCATAGGCAGGTTTCCGGAGGGAGGGGGTGGGGGCGGGAGCAGATCTCATCTCCATGGCAACCATGCTGACCCAATTCTCCAGCCCGACCTGGGGAAGAGGTTGGGGTGGGGGGGCTGAGAGGGGCGCGGCCGAAGTTGGATTGGGGTTCCTCGAGATCTCATTCTCCCTTCTTGGGCCATAAGGTGGGATAGAGACTCAAACCCAGAGAGCTGAAAAGGTCGTTAGAGATCATTCGACACCATATACCCACCCACCTTTTCACAAAAGAGAAAACTGAGGCCTCAGAGAGGGGCGGTGACTTGACTAAGATAATGGACTTTTTTAGGTCTATGGAGTAGAAAGGGCCCTTAGACATTTGATTCAACAAACATATAGTAAACACCTACTATGTGCAAAGCACTTTGCTATATATAAATGAAACAAACCCTGCCCCAAAGAAGCTTGTTATCGGTCTAATACAATTCTAACTCCAGTTTTATAGAAGAGTAAACTGAGGCCCATTGAGATGAAGGGACTTGATTGTGACTCAATCAGGAATCAGGTTGGTAGAGCCCAGGGATAGAAAGGACCACAAAGCTTTCCGGAAGAACTGGACAGGCAAGGTGGGGCATAGCATCCATCCAGTCCATCCTGAATCCAAGTCACAGACCTGGCATCTCCCCTTCCCAATGCCAATAGATTCTTTCTTCCTGCCTCTGTTTCCCTCAAGTCCTCAGCCCTCAGGACCTCTCCTTTTGGGTGTTTCAGGGGGAATGGGGAGTAGCACATGCCTGGATGGAGGGGCTTGGGCTAGGGATGCATCTATTCTACTCAGTTCAGCAAATACTTATTAAGTGCTTACTCTGAGGACTCGGTACTGGGGAAGAAGCACATTTAAGGGAACACAAGTTAGTTCCCTCCCTCCCTCCCCCTATGAAGTCTAACAGAAGGATAAGACACGGATAGATAACAATAACACAAAGGTATTACCTAAGTGCATCAGAACATTACAAAATGAGTACTATATGACATCTGAGGAAGAAGGTCATTATGCAAGTCAGGATGAGGCTTCCTGGAGGAAGTGATCTCTGAATTAAGCTTTAAAGAATGAATGAATTCACCCAAGAGAAGTAGGCATTTAAGGCAGAGAGAAAAAAGTACAAGTACAAACTTGAACACAGGGTGGCATGAGGTTGTGGAAGGACTCAAATGACAAGAAAAGAAGCTTGAACTTTAATCTGTTGGCAATAGGTAGGAGGTTTTTAAAAAGAAAGTGGAGGTGACTGGGCATCAGTGATGGAGTGTCAGTCTTGGAATCAGGAATCTTCTTCCCGAGTTCAAATTTGGCCGCAGACACTTATTAGCTATGTGACCCTGGTCAAGTCACTTAACCCTGTTTGTCAAAAAGAAAAATGAAAAAAAAGTGATATGATGACTCTTTACTGGGGAGGCTGCAGAGGGATTTGTGGGAAAAGTACAGAGGACTGTATTTGGGAATCAAGCCTTGGATTTGAATTCTGGCTCTGAATACTAGGATTTCTGTAGCACCCTAAGATATACAAAATATTTTATATATACTAATTTATATAATCTTCACAACAACCCTGTGAAGTAGGTACTATCATCATCTATATCTTACAGATTAGGAAACTGAGACACAGAGAGCTTAAGTAGCCTCTTAAGGGTCATTGATGACAAAATCACTTAATCTCCTGGAGCCTTCACTTTCCCATATTATAAAATAAAGAAGGTAGAATAATGGTTTCTACCCTCTCTTCCAGTTCTTAAATTTTTTTTGTCAAGCTCAGGTCCCATGAAGAGGGTTCCTGAAGTTCATTCCAAATCTGAAATTCTTTGATTCTAATCCTCAAGAAGATAAGTCTGGCAGCCTGTGAAGGATGTATTAGATAAGGGCCAGAAAGGAAATGGCAACTGGCTGGGAAATTACTGAGTAGTGCAGAAAGGAGGTAAAGAGGGATTGACCTAAACTAGGACTCAAGAGGAGAGAAGAGCTTCAAGCACTCTTAGGGAAGGAAAAAAACTTCCAGGAACTGGTAATTGATTGGACATAAGAGGTGAGAGAAGAGAAAGAGTCAAAAATAACCTCAAGGTTAGAAACAAGAGAGCCTAGGTAAATGGTAGAGCCATAGCCAGAAAATGGCGATGCCAGAAGGAGAAGCAGATTTAGACATAAAGAATAAGTTTAGTCTAAACAGATTGAGATTGAGGTATGAGGCAAGACACCCAGGTGCATATGTCCTGAAGGTAACTAGAGTTGTGGATCTGAAGCATGGGGAAGAGTTCAGAGCTGAAGTTGGATATCTGATTGTGTAAGAGTTCTTTATTTTTATATAATCAAGATTTGGGGGCTTATTTGCATGAAGCCGTGGAAGTGAATGAGACTGCCAAGTGAGAGATTATATATAGAGCAAAGAGCCTTGTGGACTACTTGAGTTTTAGATGTGGGAGTAAAAAAGGGTCAGCAGAGATAGGGAAAGATTGGTCAGAGATGGAGGAGAACAAGGGGAGATCTTCTCCTCCTTCGAACCATTGTTCTTTGCCCCATGACAACAGGAACTTGGTTGGAATCAAAGGAACTGACATTGAGAGTAGGAGACTTCTGACCAAACAATCCTTTGAGTTGCGCCCTGAGGTGAAGCTTGGGGAGGAGCAGTGGCTTAAGCTAGCAGGCTAAGTGCCCCGGGGCTTAGGCTAGTGTTGAATTCCACACGACCCAAGCCAGAGCAAGGGGCAGTATAATGTTTCAGAGTCCTAAGCCGGGGTCCAGAAGACAGGTTCTAGTCCTGGCTCTGTTTGACCTTGGGTAAGTAGATCTTTTTTTTTTCTGTATCAGTATCTTCAGCTCTAAAGTGGGGGAAGGCTTAGGTTAGCTGATGTCTAAGGTTTCTCCCAGCTCTGGCATTCTCCATTCTGTGTTCTAACACGCTGTGATTTCCCCCTCTGCTTAAGGGGGACCAGTGAAGGGGGAAGAGTGCTCTTTAGGGCCCAAGGGTCGAGGAAGAGCTGAATATGGGGAAGCCCTCTCCCTTAATGGGTTGGATCCAAGGGCGGGTCAGGAACTGCAAGGTTCAGAGGGTCTCCAGGGATTTGCTGGAGGGGAGAAAACCAGTTACAAGGATGTGGCTCTGGGGACTGGGGATCCGGGCAGCACCACGGACAGCGGTCGCCAGCCAGGCTGGCAGGCAGGAGGAGGAAGCAGGGGCTTCCCAGCAGGCCCCAAGCCCTGCCCCCCTCCCCTCGCCCACAAGGCAAGTGATCACAGCTTGCAGCCTCATCAATATTTCAATAAGAAACTTTCTTCAGGGGCAGAGCCTGTTACAATCTTTTTTCCCCTTCCCCCACCACCCAGGCAGCTTCTCTGCGGGAAGCAGGGAGGGAATCGGTCCTCTCCCCACTCTAGATCCTACTGGGAGATAGTCACTGAATGTCTGAGCTGGAAGGGCTCCTAGAGGTTATCTGGTCCAATTCCTTCTCTTTAAAGAGGGAAATCGAGGCCCCGATCCAAGGATCAGCTTGCCCAAAGTCGCCCTGCTCGTTTCAGAACGCAGACCCTCTGACTCCAAGCCACTAGCCAAACTACCACATCCCAGAGATAGCACTTGGGCAGTTTGGAGACTGAGCTGAGGGAAAGAGGGCCCGGACTAGGTTCATTTTCACCCCCAAGGATACGGCAGGGATAGGTGCTTTGAGATCCTAGAATTCTACATCCTCAGATACCATTCATTTTAAATATAGAGAAGAGAGTGGAACAGAGTGGACCAAATTGTCTTAATTTGAACATATGCAAAGTCTTCACCAATACAACGAAGCCAACTGGCTGCAAATGGTACATGAAAAAAAAAATCACCCGATGCAAGGCTAGCCTGGAAGTATCGGCCACGGAGACTCAGAGACGGAAGTCACTTGCCCAAAGTCACACAATGGGTCTGTGGATGGTAAATCTAGGACTACAACCCATCTCCTGACTCCTCCTCAAGGGTTCTGTGCTTGTGCTGTTCTGTGTTGTGGTGCTTCTGCCTCCTTCCTCCCAAGGAGCTGGGGGAGGAGGCTCAGGGCAGAGGGAAGAGCAGAGTTTCTTCTTCTCCAATGTTGCTCCTGTCATTTCTCTTCCTTTCTCCTAACCAAATCTATTTAAGGCCCAACTGGAACTCCTCCTCCTTCTCCTCCTCCTCCTTCTCCTCCTCCTCCAGGAAGCCTTCCTTGACTACTACAACAGCACATAGTGAACTCATTCCATCTACTACCACTATGATAATTACAATAACTCACACTTATATGATGTATTGGCTTCTACATGTAAATTCTTAGGATGGTTTGACTTATTATCTTTCCTACAGGAATATATGCTCCCTAAAGGAAGGGTCTGGGTCTTTGCCATCTTGTCTATGGTCCAGAAGAGGTCTCAGGAAATGATAGTCAAAGGAAAACTAGCCTGGAGCCTAGCCAAAGTAGACTGATTAAAGACTTAGTGAGTTAGGGCAGCTGGTGGCTCAAAGAATAGAGTAGCAGGTTGTGGGTTTGAATCTGACCTCAGACACTTCCTAGCTGTGTGACCCTGGGCAAGTCACTTAACCCCCATTGCCTAGCCCTTACCACTCTTCTGCCTTGAAACCAATACTTGGTATTAATCCTAAGACAGAAGGATGTTTTTTAAGACCAAGCAAACTGGGAAGTATAGTTGTCTGCTGTTGTTGGTTAGTCTTTTCAGTCATAACTAACTCCTCATGACCCCAGTTGCCATTTTCTTGGCAAAGATACTGAAGTGGTTTGATGTTTCCTTCTCTAGCTTACTTTACATATGAGGAAACTGAGGCAAACAGGGTTAAGAGACTTTCCTGGGGTCATACAGTAAGTGTCTGAAGTTGGATTTGAACTCAAGAAGATGGGTCTTCTTGACTCCAGGTCCAAAATTCTATTCACTTTGCCATTTAGCTGTCCTAGTGGCAGGTGGCTAGTCCAGCAGCTTGGTAGTACAGCAGTTACAGCACTAGGTCTGGAGTCAGGAAGAACTAAGAACAAATCCCATCTGAGACACTTACCATTGTGTTACCTTGGGCAAGTCACTTGACCTCTGCTTGCCTCAGGTTCCTCATCTATAAAATGAGGAAAATAATAGTATTCCCCGCCCCAGTTATTATAAGGATCAAATAAGACAATAATTTTAAAATGCTTAAAACTGTTCCTGGCACATAGTGAACATTATATAAATGCTGGCTATTATTATTATTAGGTAACAAGAACAATGAGAAAATTCTTCAACCCAGATATTCCCTGAGTCATTCCAATTGGTCTTGAGAAGCACCCCACATTGCTTTCTTCGGGGCTAAATTCTATGGGATCCTTGCCGTCTGGAAGTGGGAGAATCTGTGGGGGGGCACTGGTGAAGCTGGTTGGAAAATCCCTTGAATGTAAACACTAGGGGATAAAATGGTAAGTCTGTAAATCTGATGATGGGGAGTTATGGAGAACATTTTGATAAACATTCCTGAATCAGCCTGGGAGCCACCTGTTATTCTTCCATGGATTCAAGCCAATAAGACCCCTCTGGGGTTTAGTTAGCCTTTTCTTTCCCAGGACCCCCAGCTTCATCAACAAGACAATGGTAGAGCTCATCCTAGAAGAGAAGCTGGAGAAGGAAGGAGGCCTCTGGGAATGGGCCCCCTGTGTAAGGCCAGTGTGTAAACAAGGCTGTTCCCAGGGGCCCCAGTTGCTCTCTACCTTTGTCCTAGGAGAGCTTGAAGGGAAGGGAGATCAGGGGATCAGGAGGCTGGGAATACCAAAGTCCATAGGGAAGAGCAGAGGACTTGCCTTGGAGTCTTAAATCGCCATCATAAACCCTGGCATAGCATGTGTGTGACCCAAACTTTAGAGGCTGACTCACAGAGTCGGGGCTAGGAAGAATCTTAGAGTTCAGTTCTATTTAACAAACGTTCAGTACCTCCTAGGTGAAGGGTGCTAAGTGTTGGATGCATGAAGGCAAAAATAAAACCATCCCTGTCCTCAAGGAGCTTGTATTCCACTGGAACACAGAACATAGAATGTCAGAGCAGGGAGGAGCTATAGAATACCTTTAAAGCTAGAAAGGCTTTAGAAATCAGTGAGTCCAACCCATTTATTTTACAGATGAGAAAACTGAGGTTCATTGAGAGTAAGAAACTGGCCCAAATTCATACAGAGATTCTGTGTCAGAATAGGGATACCAACTCAGATTTTCTGATTCTTGGTATATTGGGCCACTACCCTGAAAGCTGAGTGCACCAAATCCCTTTCTCATTTAGTCTTTTGTTCACTCCTAACAACAAGGGGAGAGAGAGAGAGAAAGAGAGAGAGAGAGAGAGAGAGAGAGACAGACAGACAGACAGACAGACAGACAGACAGACAGACAGACAGACAGAGACAGAGAGACAGAGAGACAGAGACAGAGAACGAGAACTTGTTGGCCCCCCTTTGATAGATGGGGAAACTGAGGTCAGAGCAGGGAGGGGATGAGAGATCCTCCAGTCTTGGCAAAGGGGGGAAAAAGAGGATGGGGAGGGGCAGGAATGGGACAATCAGGCCAGGCTGAGGTGAGAGCACTCACATGGTGCTAATGAAATAAAACCACCAGTCCCCCCCCTCTTCCCAACCCCACCCCTCCCACGGGACCCTCTTGGCTCCAGCTGATGCAATGCTCAGGCTGGCTAATTGTTTTTGTCTCCCTCCTTAAAGGGCCCACAGCCTTTAGCAGTGATATCCTTATTATCCATCTTCTCCCAACTGCAACGCCCCTATCCACACATACTCCTGCTTTCCCAGGCCAGATGGGAGGGGGCTTCCCTCTCACCCCATAGTGTGTCAGCAGGTGCCCAGGTCTGGAGTTCTTTCTTAGCTCTGAAATTCTGTGTTCTATCATAGTCCTTCCAAGTTCTGGCCTTCTTTGTAAACCTTAAAAATATTTTATAAATATAAATGATCACTATTACTATTATTTTATGAAAGGTGGCCTTTATATCTCTATTTTGTCATTCCCTTGGGCTTTGGTGTCCCCAGTGATTCTGAGGGCAGGACTCAGGTCTGAACCATCCAAAATTAGGGATTCCTCCTCTAGCACAGGGGTACACAGCCTGAAGCCCACTGATTTCAGGGGGTCTCTGAAGTTGGAACAAATTTATCTTCATTTTCACTATTTCCCTTTTATTTTCACTAAATTTTATGAAGTGAAATTCAGGGTTTTCTCCAATTAAGAGTATTATTCTGATTGCAAATATAAAGTCTATATCAGATTGCTTACCATCTCAGGGGAGTTGGGGGGTAGGGTAGAGGGAGGGAGAGAATTCAAAGCTCAAAATTCTTTTTTAAGTGTTGGAAACTGTTTTTACATATAATTTGGGGGGGGATAAAATTAAATAAAAATATCATTCTGAGGAGTCCACAGTCTTCACCAAATTACCCAGGGGTTTCAGGACATAAAAGTGCTAAGAACTCTTGCTCTAGCAGGATGCTAGTGGGTCTCAATGTGTCTTTGCTACCTTTGGCCACACCCAACCTCAATAGTTTGGGTGGAGCCAGTCATGAAAGCCCAGCCAGAGGCCCCCACAGGGTGCCCTGATGGGGTGAGCCTTCCTAGGGAATGAGAAAAGCAAAGGTCTGAGTGCCTGAGCCCTCAGCTCCTTGATCTGGACAACCAGGAGTTCTCATGGCCAGTCTGGGGAAGAGATTAAATTTGGCCCTACAGGAGCAAAAGCTGGAAGTTGCAAAGAGGAAGATTTTGGCTCACAATAATGAAAAGCATCCAATAATCAGGGCTAATAAGCAGTGGAAAGGGCTGCCTAGGGAAACAATGAAATGCCAGTCCCTAGAAGTCTTCAGGCAGAAGGCTTGACTGATTCCTCTTCTGCTGGGCTTTTGATTCTAGAGACTTTGCTGCCATGCCCCCTTGCAAGCAGCTTTACCCATTCCTCTTCCTGCTCCCTCTTGTGTATTGTCTTCCTATTTTAAAATGTAAACTCTTAGAGCACAGAGACCATCTTTCTTTTATTTAAAAAAAACCCTTACCTTCCATCTTAGAATCAATACTGTATATTGGTTCCAAGGCAGAAGAATGGGTAAGGGCTAGGCAATGAGGGTTAAGTGACTTGCCCAAGGTCACACAGCTAGAGTGTCTGAGGTCATATTTGAACCCAGGCCATCCTAACTCCAAGCCTGGATCTCAATCCACTGAGCTACCTAACTATCTACAGCTGTCTTTCTTTTGGTTTGCTTTTATATCCCTAGTGCTTAGCACAGTGCCCGGCACATAGTAAGCACTTAATTTTTTTGCTTGTCTAATGACCACTTGCCAAACCCACCTCCAGGGTTGTTCAGAAGAAAGCACTTTGCAACCCTTAAAGCTCTACATAAATGGGAGTTATTATTATTAAAGAAGTTTCTTGTTCAGGTATGGATTGGACTAGTGGTGTTTTGGGAGGTTCCTTCCAAATTCCAGATTCAATGATGCTACCAGAGTGACCGCCTTCTCCCTTTTAGAGGACACTTGGAGGATCCAGAGAAGGCTGTCTCCACATCTGGGATCCCTCCAGAAGCCTCTAGTCTGCCCTGGTATCCCAAGTACTAGTCAGAGCCAGCTCTGATTTGCCCCCTGTGAACCTGAATCCAGAGTCCATGGACCAAGGAAGGAAGCACCAGCAGAAGAATCAAGGGAGACTGCAGGGGAGAACATTTAAAGGTAGATAGAGAGTTCCAAGAGGCAGAGGTGAGGAGGGAGGACCTGACAGGCAATGGAGACCGACTGTGAAAAGGAGGCGGGGCATCGAGGTGGCACAGAGGATGGAGCACCAGGCCTGGAGTTGGGAGGACCTGGGTTCAAATTTAGCCTCAGAAATTTCTTACCTGTGTGACCCTGGGCAAGTCACTAAACCCCATTTGCCTAGCCCTGGCCCTTCTGTCTTAAAGTTGTAAGTAAGGCAGAAAGTAAGGGTTAAAAACAACAAAACAAAACAATGGAGGCAAGAGTTGGAATGCCATATATAGATAGTAGCAAGTAGGTCCAGTTCCCTTGACCCTTTTTTGGGTAAAGACTCCTTTCTCCCTTCCCATTCTCCCCTCTTCCTCCTGTACATGTGATATAGAGAATTTTTCCTATTTAAGAATGTCAACTGGGAAGGTTCTTAGAATTCCATTCATCCAGGATGTTAGATCTGGAACAGTCTCTAGGTACACAGAACATGGAATGATGGAGGGACTCTAACACACAAAACTTCAGATCTGGGAGAGGTCTTTGAACAGAGACTTTTGAGTTGGAAGGAACCTTAGGACATATACTGTCAGAGCTGGAAGGGTCCTTAAAACAGAGGATTTCTGAGCAGATTAGAGTCTTAGAAATAATTGAATCCAACCTCCTTATGTTGCAGATAAGGAATCTTAGGCCAAGTGAAGTGACTTACCTCAGGTCATACAGTGAGTCAGTAGCAGAACTAGAATTAGAATTTAGGTCTTCACCTCCCTCCCAACCATATCCCTGTTCCACATCCCAACTGTATTCATTTTTCTCCCTCATAGCTAACTGGCAATAGGGCAAGAAAGAAGGTATGTTAGCCCCAGGCAGTCTCCTGGAGGGGGTATATGTATGGGGAAATGGGATATAAGAGGGGTTTTGGGGGTGGAGAGGGATAATCCATATTTTAAGTGGAAGCCTAGCTGAAGATGTGAAAGCAGGATGAGTGGCTAAGTGCAGGCCAGGCTGACTCCTGAAATTGGTCTATAATGCTGAGAAATGGAAGAAAGAGAGATGCAAGGACTGGGCCTCTTTAGAGCCAGGAAAATGTAGTTCCACATCTGGACCAGTAATCCAAGGCCTTTGGACCCAGGGTCCCCAGGCTGGGGACTCTCCTCTCCCATTGGCCCCAGCTTCTCTCTCCCTTGGAGCCTTCTCTGGCTACACATGTCTGTTCCCCCAGGAAGCTCAGGCCTTATTATCACAGCCTAATTGGCTGCTGGCAGAGGTAACAGCAGGGTTGGGAGGGGGAGTTTAACCTGCTTGTGACTGGACTCAGGGGGATAGAAGAGGAGTCTTTAGGCTTTTAGGGAGGTGGAGGCAATGGTAGTGGCCCTCACCCATGCCAGGGAGGGCCTCTAATTTAAGGGAGACTCTCTGATTTGCTTTCTTTCCTGGAAATGATCAGTTCTCCCAATAGCTGATCACCAGTGATGTCATTTGGGCTAGCACCCTGCATCTGAGGATTATTGGGGACCTGAATATTACAGAGGAAGGTCATCTACGCTGGATAGGATAAAGCAGAGCTGGTAATAGGTCTACTGCTGAGCCCACAAACCCTGGGTGGCCAGAAGAGACCTTAATGGTGGCAGTCTCCCCAACCTGCCCTCAAACTAAACTTACAGAGCCTCCAAACACACCCAGCAATTTGCAGAGAGCAGGTGCTTAGAAAGCTTTATTTGAAAGGCAATGCTCTATTGGCTGGATCCAATGACCAGCTCTGTGATGGTGGGCAAGTCACTTGTTTGGTTTCCCAGAGTGCAAATTGAGATTAATGATATGTATACTGGCTGCCTCCTACACTTGTTCTGGGGGTCAGCTGAGTTTCTGACAGGGGTTCATCTAGCTTGAATACTGTTGGAAATGGGGGTGATCACCATATGCTGATGAAGTGCTGTGTATAGAAATGGGAGCTCACGTCAGCGATGGGTGGAATTACAGCCTGGTTAGGACAAGCTGTTACAAATTTTAGGATCACCAAATTCATTTCAACAATCATTTTTTAAGTGTACCCACTTTGAACTTGTCCTTGTCTTAAGAAAGACCCAAAGGGCACAGAAGACAAGAAGCTTGCCCTCCAAGAATGGACAGTTTACCAGCATCAATACAGAAGTTAGAGGGGGCAGCTAGGTGGCTCAGTGAATAGAGCACCAGTCCTGGAATCAGGAGGTCCTGGGTTCAAAGTTGTGTGACCCTGGACAAGTCACTTAACTCCCATTGCTTAGCCTTGGAACCAATACAGTCTTGATTCTAAGATGGAAGATAAGGGTTTAAAAAAAAAATCAGACACTTCTAACCCAAACTGGAGTCTGATGGAGGGAGGGGGGTGCAGGGGAAAAGTAGATTTGGTCATTTCTATCCTGTCATGGTGCCATATCTTGCCCCTCCCTTCCTCCATTGAACTCATTCCAAACCAGCTCTCTATGAGTCACCTTCTCCCTAAGATAACACCAGCCAGCTCTCCCCCTCTCCTATCTTTTGGCCTCCAGAGAATTGACACACATCCACATCAGGGCTTGGCCCCTTCAACCTACCTCACCTTCCAGATGCCTTTGCTCAAAAGGCATCCCCCTAGAAAATGAATCCAAGCTTCCTCCGTCCCCCAATGCCTCAGGAGCCTGGGGAAGGAAGAGGGCCAATGGTCACACCGTCCCCTCCCCTGCTGGTGTGAGTGGGTACCTTCTGGGGGGAAGCTGTCTAAATTAGGCATGAAAACTGATCTGGGCCACCACCCACGCCCCCGAGGCACCTATTTCTCAGCTTTGTTGGGTAGCTCTCAGAGCCAGCAGGCTTCTCCCAGAAGCCAGAGGAGCCCCTGAAAACCGAGGGTCCTTAGTTTTGTATAAAGGTCAACGTCCCTTCTTCCCCTTCCACTCTCGCCATCTTCCTCTTCTGCTCTGCTTGGGAGAGGGTGAAGATGATAAGAGAGAGAGGGAGGGAGGACCACTCCAGGCACAAACTGGAGCCAGAGAGATCTCTCATCACTTTAAGAAGAAAGTAGCTGATTTCGCGAGTACCCTCGTGTTCCAGGGAAGATCTCTAAGAGTTTTACAAACAAGAAGACTGTTGCCTGTTTCCACTAGGGCTCTGGACTGTCTCTTGGGAATCTGGGGATGGTGCGGAGGGAGACTCCCAGATATCCCAAGGAGGCGCCATGTTCCCCCTCCCAACCCACAATTCCCATCTCACTCACCAGCGCTGACGACTCTTCTAGGACGCCCCTCAGCCCTAGCCCCAGCCCCAGCCCCACCTTCAGCCACCTGTGGCCCGCCCAGTCCCGGCCACAGCCTCTTCCCGGGCTGGGCGGGGCAAGACCGGCGAGGGGGCCCTGGGGACTGGACTCTTTCCGCGGTCCCCCCCATAGCCTGCCATTCCTCCCAGGGTTTGGGGAGGAGACGGGAGGGGTGGGGCTAGTTACAGTCATTACCTCGGAGTGTCCCGAACTAAATAAAGCCGGAACAGAACTAGGGGCAGAAGTGGGACCTCAGGAGAGAAGGATCTAAGCATCTCTGGGCAGGAGTCCCGGCCACCTGGCATAGTCTTCTCGACTCCTCCCGTCCCGCCAGAGCCACCCTGGGTCCTTCCCGGCAATCATCTCCTAGTTCTGGTTTTTCTGAAACGTCTCTCTCCCTCCATCCTCCATCCTCCCACCCTCATCCTAGGACAAAAACCTCTGGGAAACGAGGCCAGGGTCCTGCGTCTGCCGAGAAAGAAACAAAGCTCCTCCGACCTTCGGAGACTTGCCGGCCCACAATCCCCTCTCTCCGCCCCTAATTTTACCGCTAGAGAGCTCGAGGCCTTGGAACCTGACCTGAGTCCGAGCCCCGGCTTTGCCCCTCTGATTTGCTGTTGTGGTTCTTCTAGGGCTCCGGGCCCACGAGGATGTTTTAATCCTCCCACTAGCTGTGATCCCCCAGTATGGGATCATTAAACAGTTCCCCTTGGCCCCGGGCAAGCAAATGGGAAACACCATCGCCTTCTCTATTAGGCTACACACCCCAGAGGCGCCGGGGCCTCTTAGTTCTGAAGCCGGGCTGGCACCGCGCGGGTAGGGGGAACTGGCAGGTGTTGTTCTGGCCTTGCCCTTTGCTGCCCCCCGGTGGACAGCACGGGAATGGTAGACCTTGGAACCATTCAAGGCTCGACCTCCTTCCCACCTGTCGCTAGCCCCAACCAGATCTAGGTCTGACACTGGCCCAGGGCTGTACCCCATTTCCCAAGTCTCCTTGAAGGCTTCTACCTCTCGGTGGTTCCCCCAGGATTATTGCCAGTTAAAGGACTTAATAATAGAAAAAACTCGTGTTTCTATCATCAACAAATGTAGATTCAATATTTCTTACTCTCAAATGCAGAGGATGTAAAGAAAGGCAACCCCCCCAAAAAAACAAAAAAAACTGGTTCCTGACCTCAGGGGGATCGAATTCTATTAGGGGAACCAGTATGCCAACAACTTTGTACAAACAATATAGAGAAAAGGATAAATTGGAGCCTATTCCAGAGGAAAAGCACTAAGACTAAGGATACTAGAAATGGCTTCTTGCAAAAGGTGGGATTTTAGCTGAGTCTTGAAGAAAGCCAGCCAGAGACTCCCCTGGGCTTTCTGAGCATTAAAGAGCTTTTCTCATAATAGTGCTCATATAATTATTTTGATTTTACAGACCAAGAAGCTGAACTTCAGGGAAGGCAAGTGGGCTGCCCAAGGTCATAAGCCCATGTGTCCCAACAGAGATTCTGACTTTTCTCCTTACTCTCCTCTCTACCAAATGACCTAATCTCCCTTCTCCCCAATCCTTTACCAGCTTTGTTGGTTCTTGGGTTCCTGTGCCCCAAAGACCTAACACAGGAACACATTTTCATGTGTGGGAATCTATGGGTCCAATCCAGTTTGTGCAGGAATGCTCCCAGATGTACCTTCTTAAAGCCCTTCAGTAAGTCTGTATTACTTCCTGAATTAAAGACAAATTCTTTTGTTTAGTCTGACTCTACCTTTTCTTGCCTGGTTTCCCTTTCCCAGTGCTATGCTTCTCATTCTGTGTTTCAGTCCAATTGGCCTACTTATCATCCACTATGCCAGAGCAACCAAATTCTGAGCCTTTGATCACTTTGCTCCCTATCCCAGAAATGCCCTCCCCCTATCATCTTACTGGATTCCTATTCATTCTTAAAAGCCCAGTTCAAATGCCACCTGCTTTGAAAAGTACAAAGCTAGGCAAGCATACCTTTTTTTTTTTTGCTTATTAATCTAAGCAGGTTGAGAACAGGGCTTTGTGCTTTGTGCTTTGTCTCTCAAAATAGTCCTTTGAGGTAAGGTAGGTACAATTCTCCACCATTTTTTCTTTTTTATTGTATTTTTCCCAATTGCATATTGAAACAATTTTTACCATTCATTTTCCTAAATTTCACAATCCAAATTCTCTCCGTTCCTCTCCTTCCCTCTCCCTGAAGTGGCAACCCATATAAGTTATGTGTGCTGTCATGTAATACATATTTCCATATTTCTTATGTTGTAAAAAAAGACATATATCATGATTCAAGAAAAAACTCAACAAAGGAAATGAAGTGAAGAGTGGTATTCTTTGATCTGCATTCTGACTCAATCAGTTCTTTATGGTAGTGGATAGCCTTTTTCATCATGAGTCTCTTGGGGTTACCTTGGATCCTTGCATTGTTGATAACAGTTAAGTCCTTCACAAGTCCTTCACAAGTTGATCATTGTACAATATTTCTATTACTGTATACAATGTTCTCTTGGTTCTGCTCACTTCACTTTGTATCACTTCGTAGAAGTCTTTTTAGTTTTTTCTGAAATTGCCCTGCTCATCATTTCTTATGGCACAAAGGTATTCCATAATAATCATATAGCACAACTTGTTCAACCATTCCCCAGTTGATGGACATCCCTTCAGTTTCCAATTCTTTGCCACCACAAAAGAAGAGCTGCTCTAAATATTTTTGTGCAAGTAGGTCCTTTCCTCCTATCTTTGATCGATCTCTTTGGGATACAAACCTAGTAGTGGTATGGATAGATTCCTCTAGTTTAATGATGAGGAAACTGATGCTCAGACAAGAGATTTACCAAAGGTCACTCAGTGAGTTAGTAGCAGTCAGGATTTGAACCCAAATCTCCTTTCTGATTTTCAACCCAATGTTTTTTCATCAGCCACCGCTGTTTCTTCCTGGACAGAAGTGCCCTTAGCAGTCAGGTGACTTGGCATGAAGTCCTCCTCAAAGAGAGTAGAAGCTGCCAGCAGATGACTGAGGCTCCTCTCCCCAAATTGCTCTTAAGACTTTGGGTTTCTGAACTTGAAGCTAATGCTAAGATCTTCCTTTGAATCCTCTTTGTTCTACCTCTTGTTGGAACTGAAGAAGGGAGGGGGCACCTTGGGGCAGAGCTGGTCTCTCTCTTGCTCTGCCTTATTGCTGGCTCTGTGCCTGCTGTATTGATTTAAGATTTTCCGGGAGCCTGTCTGAAGACTCAGGTTTCAGGATCTGATCCATCCTACCCTGAGTTGTTTGAACAGAGCCCATTCCCTCCCTAGCTATTAAGACTTCCTGCCTTCCAGCATTCTGAACCCCTGCCAGGACTCTGTTCTCAGCTTCCTTAGCCTAATAAGTACCATTCTGCAGCATACCAGCTTTGCTTTGCACTATCCAAAGCACATTCATATTTATTGTCTCATTTGATCTTCATAATGACTCCGGGATAGAGGGAAGGGCAGGGCAGGGATTGTTGCCTTCCATTTTTTTTTCTTTTAGAGAAATTAAATCCAGGGAGGCTATGTCTTGTCCAAGGTCACACCGTGAGCCAATGAATAATAGGGGTCCAGAACCCAAGTCGCAAAGATTACTCATGCTATGAATGGCACTTCAATGACGAGCCAAGTGCCAGCTTGGCAACCTTCTTCTGAGAGAGCGGTCAGAAGAGCTGTTCAAAATGTCGCTTAGGTTTGAGACCCCCCAGGTGGGTGTCCTGGCTTTGTCACTGGTTTCCTGCGACATCTTAGACAAACCACTTAATTCTCAAGGCTCAGCTCCTTTAAACATTAAAAAAAAAGTGTTGTATAACTTATATTGTTTGATGCCTTGGGGAGTGAAGAGGAGAGAGGGAGGCAGGGAGGGAGGGAGGGAGGGAATTAGGATCATAAAATGTCAGGAAACAAATGTTAAAAATTGTTTCTGTATGCAATTGGGGAAAAATATAATAATAACAAAAGTAAGATGAGGAGGAATATCTAAGGTACCTTCCTGTCTCTCTCTTTTATACACGTACACATAATATATGTGATATATATGTCTGGACTTGTGCTTTCATTAGTGTGGGAGGACTTCCATACCGCCCACTGATGCAGAATCCACAAATCATTTCTAATTTACTATCAAGAAGAATTGCCTTGTTTTCTCAGAAGCTAAGTGGCTTGCTCATGGTCACTCAGCTAAGATATATCAGAAGCAGAGCCTGAACTCACAGGTTCCTGGCTTCAAGGCTCACCCTCTATTATTATGCCATGTTGCCTTTCAGTTATAATGGTCATAAGAGCTGGCATTTCTAGAGATCTTAAAGGTTTTGCAAAGCCCTTTGCATATGTGATATCCTTTGATCTTCAGAACAACCCTGGGAGAGAGGTGCTGTTGTCCCCATTTTACAGATGAAGAAACTGAAGCACAAAGAGTTTAAATGACTTGACTAGAGTGACATGGAGTTCAGTGTCTGAGGCAGACTCTGATGCTGACTCTACTACTAGCCCTCTATCCACTGAACCACCCAGCTGCCCAGCTCTACATACATCATCCCATTTGATCTTCACAAGCCCCTTGTGAGAGAGGTACTATGGGTATTCTCAGCCTTCTTATATAGATGAGGAAACTGACCCCCAGAAGAATTATGACTTGCTCATTGATAGTAAGAAATGGGGCTTGACCGAAGGCTTCCTAATTCCAAGTCCTGCATCCTTTCCAGGGTGGTTAGGAGGTTCATGTGAAATAATGCATGTAGACACATTTTGCAGAACGTAAAGTGTTTTGTGAGTGTTGGGGATTCTAATTTTATTGAAGTGTCAGGGAAGCTCCTTTGATATGAGGCAGCACTGAGAGACCCTTCATGCCCAGGACTCAAGAGGTGAGAATTCTATTGTCCTCCGTCTTAGTATTCATCTGGAGGTCTGTGTCTGCTTGTGAGTGCCACATTTTAGGAAGGATATTGATAAGTTATAAAACATCCACAGGATGATGAACCAGGATGGTCAAGGGTCTTGAGAGCAGGATATGTGGATCCTGGGGCTATTTAACCCGGAGAAGAAAAGACTCCAGGTGACAAGCTAGCTGTATTCAAATACTTGGAGGACTGTTATGTTATCTGCTTGGCCCCAGAAGGCAGACCCAGGGGCACTGGGTAGAAGTTAAAAAGGGGCAAATGTAGATTTGATGTCAGGAAAAACTTTCTAAAAATTAGAACTGCCTCAAAGTGGAAAATTTCCAGTGGGAGTAGGGGAGGGGGTCATTGGAGGTCTTTAACCCAAGGCTGGATGACTACTTGGGTGGGTGGGGTATTATAAAGGAGATGCTTGATCAAGTAAGGCCTTTGGGGGCCCATCCAACTCTGAGATTCTAGGATTTGGAAAGGGCACTGCTGGGTACTTTGGGCTTCTAAGAGTAGTTAGAATAATTAGAGTAGCCGCAGCAATAGTAATAATAATAATAATAGCTCACATTTTCTCCACCAAGAAGATCCTTCTCCAGTGCCTCATGGGGGCTTCCCTGTGTTCCTTAGAACTCTGCTGGTGGAACACAAGCTCTGGCAGGTCTTACCAAGTTGGAAAGACTTCAAATATGGGCTTGCCCATGGATTGCATATCTTGGATCCAACCCTTTCATACTACACTGACGTAACTAAAAAGTTCTGCAACCAGGGAAAGTCCCAAGAACTGCAATCCGGATACTCGGTCAGGCCAGAGTGGGTGTAGAGTAGTAGCAGAATTGTTGGCAGAAGCACCTGGGTTGAGGGAGGAGGGAAAGGTATTCCAGGCTCAAAGGCATAGAAATAGGTGAAGAACACATCTAGGGTTAACACCACTATTCAGTTTAACTGGAGTGTAGAATAAATGATACAGCTAGAAAGATAGGCTGGCATCATATTTTTGGAGGGTCTTGAATGCCCCTTTGAGGAGTCTGACTTTATTCTGTAGGCAATGACGAGCCACTAAACCATTTTAAAAATAAGTTCTTATTGATAGGTTTTGTTTTTAAATTACCTTCATGTCCCAATGTAGATTCTGAGCAGGGGTATAACATGATAAGAGCTCTGCTTAAAAAGCTAAATCTGGTAGCCTGTGTAGGGTGGATTGTAGGATCTCTCCCTGTCCACCCCACCCTGTCTGCTCCTGGGAAGCTATCCCTTATAATAAAGTGTGCAGAAAGAAATGAAGGGGGAAAAACCTCCACAAAATGAACCAACATATCAAAAAGTTTTAATGTTATATTCAATATCCCACACCCATACTGCTTCCTTATAACTCTTCTTAGAGCAAAACTTTGTCATTATAATTTCATGGTATTGAGTTGGATTTGCTTTTTCCCTTCCATTTTCATTGTTGTAGTTGTATGAAATTTTCTGGTTCTGCTTATTTCACTCACATCAGTTAGCCTGAGTCTTTTCATGCTTCTCTCTCTCTCTCTCTCTCTCTCTCTCTCTCTCTCTCTCTCTCTCTCTCCTTAGCTTTAAAAATGTTTTGTTGATGTCTTTTACATTTTAAATAATTTTTAAATTTATTTTGATTACATTTAGAGTTCTGAGATGTCTCTCTCCTGTCCTCCCAATCTTGCATCAGAGAAGGCAACATTTAATATAGGTATATGTGTAGAATCATCCAATACATATTTTCATATATCCGTTCTTTCTGCGACAGTGGCTAGCATTTTCCTTCTTAAGACCTTCATAGTTGTTTTGAATGATCATATTACTCAGAATAGCTTAGTCATTCAATCTGCAAACAATATTGTTATTACAGTGTATGACATTCTCTTGACTGTGCTCATTTCACTCTGCATTTTCATGCTTCTCTTAATTTTATATGTCGATTCTTAAGATACAGTAGTATTCCATTAAATTCATATAACACAATTTGTTTAGCTATTCCCCAAATCAATGGGTCTCAACTTTGTTTTCAGTTCTTTACTACCATAAAAAAGTGCCACTAGAAACATTTTTATATGTATGGGGCCCCTCTTTTTGTCCTTGACCTCTTTGAGGTATTAATGGTGGAATCTCTGGGTTAAAAGGTATGAGCATTTTGGTCACTTTTTTGCATAATTCCAGTTGGCTTTAGAGAGTGGTTGTACCAATTCACAGCTCTACTCAGAATGCATTTGTCTGTCCATCTTTCTACAACTCCTCCTATAGTGGCTCTTCCCATGTTTGGTCATTCTTGCTACTGAAAGGTTGTAAGTAGGGCTGTAATATGATTCAGACTCTGCCTTAGGAAGATGAATCTGGTAACCTGTGTAAGATGGATTATAAGAAAAGAAAACAGAGTCAGGGTGACCTCTGGGAGGCTGTTACCTAAACAAGAAGACCACATAGATACATTTCCTTTACTTTTGAAAGCTATGACTGATGAAGCTGTTGGTCAGTTATAGACTGGGGAGGCAGGTTTTTTAAACCCAAAGGAGGTTTTCTAGAGGTGAGTCTAAAAGTGTGGATGTGGAATTATGTATGAAATCCCCTTCCTCCACCTTCAAGTCAATAGTCTCATAAAGTATTTGAGCTTTACTTATGGGAAAACGGGGACCCATAGAAGATCGTTGTCTTGGCTAAGTATACATAGAAGTAGTAATGGAATTAGAATTAGAACTTATGTCTGTTGAGTCCTCCTGGGAGCTTTTCCTCCTATGCCTTGCTTCTTCTGGGTAGTAATAAGAAAAGAGAGGAAGGAATTGGAGAGGAGGAATAGAGAGCTGCAGGTGACAAGAATAGAAGGGAGGCAGGACTGATCACTTGGTAGAAGATCTGAAAAATCAGCTATAAGTGTATTCCCCAAAGAGTCTGCATTCTGAGGGCTCAGTCCAGTGGATATCGAGGAGGAGCTGTCAGAGCTGGTAGGGGAAACTCATGGAGCAAGACATTTTCAAGCATAGGGAACAGCAAGAGCAAAGGCTCTAGATTCAGGATGACCTGAGTTCAATTACTGCTCTGGACACACTAGCTATATAAATATATATTGTTGTTGTTGAAGAGTCATTTGACCCATCACACTCAGCTTCAAATATCTAGTTCTTATTGTGATGCTCCTGTTCATAAAATTTCTATGGCCCAATAAAGTCCAGACTCCCTACTTCCATCTTCCATCTTTTATCGCTTTCCTTCCATTGTCTGTTTCTATGTATTCTATGCTCTTGAAAAACTGTGACTCATCCATCTCTCTAAGCATCTTACCCCTCTCCCCATGCATAACTGCTCCTGCTCTGCCTTTGTTTACACAGCTCCTTTGACCTAGAATTCACACTCCATCATCCCTTTCCTTGCCCATAAAAATCTTTCTCTTCCTTTAAGGTCTAGCTTGAGAGCTGTCTCCTCCAGAAGTCTTTCTTGATAGCTTCCATAAGTTTGAAGGGAGCTTCTTATCTTTAGGAAATAAGAGTATTTCAAAGGAATTCACCTGAAAATTTACCCTCTAATTTTTATATTACCATTACATATGAATGTCTTTGTCTAATCTTTCCCATTAGAGAAATATGTTTTATGAGGACCAGAGACTACATCTTATTCATCTTGATGTCTTCCAATAGGCTAGCCAGGGACCTTATATACAGTTGGTCCTTGATAAATGCTTAAGTTGGAACTAAGTGACTTGTTCAGAATCACCTTGCTAGTTAGCAGCAGGGCCTCCACTAGATTTATGGAAGGCCACAGCTGGAAGGGACCCCAGAGAGAGTAACTAATTCTGAATAGGAACACCATAATATCTCTGACAAGTGGTTAACTTGTCACTTGAAGATCTATAGATTTAGGGAATTCATCATCTCCTAAGGGGAATCCCATTCTACTTTTGGATTGTTCTGATTTTTAGGAAGTTGTTCCTTTTACAGAACTGAAATATACCTCACTATATAACATGTGTCAGAATTCTAGTTAGAAGGGATCTCAGTGACTATTAACTCCAGCTCATAACCAGAAAAAGAATTCCTATTTCAACACCCCCAACCTCAGCTTGAAGCCTTCTAACTAGAGTAAGCCCAGGATATCCTGAAGCAGCCCATTTCACTTTTGGATTGTTCTCATTGTTAGGAAGTTTTTCTGATTTCAATCCTAAATTTCCCCCTTTAGAGGCATCTACATACTTCTCCTGATTTTGTCTTTTGGGATGAAACAGAGCAAATTGGATCCTTCTTCCATATGGCAGCTCTTCAACAATTTAATGATAGCTACTGTGTACCCCAAGCCTGAATACTCCTAGTATCTTCAACAAATCCTCATATGACATGACCTCAGGGCCTTTCATCATTCTGGTTGTCCTCTGGACATTCTCCAGATCATCAGCATCTTACCTAAACTGTGATAGATAGAAAGAACTGAGTATGACATCTCAGATATGGTCTGGCCACAGCAGAATGCATCAGGACTATGAGCTTTTTGTGTCAGGAAGCTACATCTCTTTTAAGAAAGTCCAATGTTGCATTAGTTTTCGGGGGGCTGTTATATTGTCCAGTTGCTTCATATTCAGCTTGAAGTCCATGAAAACCTCCAGATCTTTTTTTTTTTTCAGACAAACTTCATATCCTCTTATTGGTGCTAGTTCTGCCTTCTGGGGCCAAGCAGAACAAACTTAATCCTTGTTCCACATAACAGCCTTTCACATACTTAGTCTTATGATTTAGAGCTGATGGGACCTTGGAGATGATATGTTCTTCCTCATTTAAACCAAGATCAAACAGCCGAAATAATTTTGTCAAGATCATACAGGTAGTGAAGACAGAATTTGAATGAGTTCTTCTTATTCCAAATCGAATGCTCTTTCTACTTTACTATGTTGCCAAAATAAGCCAAGCTAAACATCCCCAATTCCTTCAGCCACAACTTGGCTGGCACTGTCTCCAATACCCTCACCATCTTGAGTGCTCCTCCATCAACAGGCTTGTCAACATTCTTTCAACAGCATGGTCTCAGGAATTGAACACAATTCTCCAGATGAAGTCTGGCCATGGCAGAGGACAGCAAGACTATTTATTGGTTCCTTCATTCTGGATGCAATGCTTCCTTTTATGCTCAAGATGGAAATAGCTGTTTTGGAGGCTTTGACACAGTTTTGACCCTCATTAACCTTGGAATCCACTAAGACACATTCCCCCTTCCCCAAGATCTTTGCCATAGGAACTGCTGTCTAGCCATGTCTCCCTTACAGTTGATTTTTTAAAAACCTATGTAGAACCCAGATTCCCTGCTTCCTGATCCAGAGTTTTTCCCCACTGTTCCATGCTGTCTCTAGCCAGTTCCAATAATGAAGACATTTTTTCTTCACTGTCCCCCCACCCAGAACAAGCTGTCCTGTCCTTTTCCCTCTCTCAACTCATGGTGATGCTCCCTCTTTCCTCCCCACATTGAAAGCTCATTTCCCTCCAAATGCTATAACCAGAACTCTCCTTCTTTACAAACTCCTACAGCATCTAGTGGCCACAGCTTGACATCCCTCATTGACTGCTTATGGTCTTTCAATTCTTCCATCGGTCATTTTCTTTTTCCAACTCGATTCTGAGCTCCTTCAGGGTTGTGTGGTAGATAGAGTGGCAGACCTGGAGTCAGGAAGTCTCATCTTTCTGAGTTTGAATCTGACCTCAGACATTTCCTAGCTGTGTGGCAAGTCACTTAACCCTGTTAGCCTTAGTTTCCTCATTTGAAAAACTGGAAAAGACAAAACATTCCAGTATCTCTTGCCAGAGAAACCCCAAATGAGGTCATAAAGAGTGAGACATGAACGGAAAATGACTCAACAACAATAAAATCTGTCAGAGTAGGAACAGTATGGTTTAATTCAAATATCAGAGATAGTCAACAAACATTTATTAAGTATTTGTTATGTGCCAAGCACTGTGCTGGGGATACAATTTAAGAAAGAGATGCTATTAAGGGTTAATTTTGGGTAGGAGTTTGACAAAAGTGAGGAAAGCAGTTTGATAAAAAACACTAAGTTTAATTTAGAAGAAGTTCAGATAGAAACAGAAAGGAGGAAAGTGAGATTATTACTCTAATACCTTATGATTATACATAAAATCCTAATCCTACCTAAGATTTCTAAAACCCCTAATCTAACTGGCTTTGAGGACAGGTTCTTCTGCCTGGGCAATATTCAGGCCTAACTTATCTACACTGTCTACCTAAAAATATTCACCTACCTAAGCTAATCAATAACCATTAATCACCCACAATCTCCTTAAATCTGTTTCTTTATTCCAACTATTAGTAGTGAAACTTCTGCTTTCTAGGGAATTCTGAGACAAAAGCCCTGAACTCTCAACTGTCTCTTATTTATATACCTTCCTCATCTCCTAGGTAACAGAATCTTCAGCTCTGACTAACTCTTACTTAGAAAATCTGTCTGTTCCTGCCTCTTAAAGAGACAGAGGGAGGGATAAAGAAACTCCCTTTAACATATCTCCCTTAAGATCCTTTGGGAGACCAGGCTCTCCAATGGATCTTACAAACAAAACTATTTAACTCTATATTAGAAACAGGGGGAAGTAAAGAGAGAAAGAAAGAAAGCAAAACAAATCTTTCAACATGCAAGTCTCAAATTATATATAATTACAAATATTTACAGTTACAGAGTAACACAATTCTGACTATACTTTACAGAAATAAGAACCTAACGGTATTAATCCAAATTTACCTTATAGTTACTATGTTTAAAAAAATATAGAACTCTATATACATATAATATCCTCCTTGAGGTGGATATAATATCCCCCCGAGGTGGGTGTTGATCAACACATAACATTTTGTAACACTTTATCATTTATATATCATTTAGTTAATTTAACTTTTTCTATAATCCTATAAAAGTATATTAATAATAATAATTTATAAACAGAAATCACTTTAACATAACATAAATTATACACTTGAGTATTAAGTATTACTCATTCTGTTTCAAAATTAAACCTTTTATTGAAAAGCAAAATATAAGTTCAGGAGTTCAATGTCATTGAAAATAGTATCCAGTTGTTTCTGTAGTCTTATCCTTGATACATGCAGTCAATCATTTTTGACAGAAGTCACTCCTTTCATATGTGAACAATGAATCCACAATGTCTTTTCTCCTATTTTGATCACTGCAGGTGTGTGTAAAAGTACTTGGGATGGACCTTCCTGAGTTGTTCCAGCACCCTGGAAGTTCTTTACATACACTGTATCTCCAGGATTTAAATCATGTAGAGAAAAGTCTATAGGTCCAGCTTGCATCACAGCTCCTGATTCTTGAAGTTCTTTTATCTTTATTTGCAAATCTTGTATGTATGAGGCAATATTCGTATCTACTTCCAGCAGTGATGTATATACAGGGTTAAATGGTTATAGAAATAGTTTTGGTGGATGACCAAATAGCATCTCAAATGGTAAGATGTATAGATCTCTTTTTGGCCTGCTTCAAAGGTAGAATAACACTAAAGGTAGAGCATCAAGCCATTTCAAATAAGTCTCAGTACATAGTTTGCCAATCATGGTCTTCAATTCTCTGTTCATTCTTTCTACTTGCCCTGAGCTCTGGGGGTGGTATGGTACATGAAATTTTGGTGTTATTCCTAAACATGAGTGTATTTGTGATAAAACCAAATCTGTAAAATGAATCCCCCTGTCTGAATCAATTCTTGCTGGTAAACCAAAACGAGATATGATTTCTTTTAGTAACATTTTGGCTACAAACACTGCTGTAGCTCTATTTGTTGGAAAGGTCTCTAGCCTTCTTGTTAGCTGGTCTACTATAACTAAGCAAACTTTGTAATGTCCAGCTTTTGGCATTGTTATAAAATCAATTTGGAGGTGTTCAAACAGTGTGTAGGCTAAAAGACATCCCCTAAACACTTTTCTGTGAAATATATACTGGTTATATGCTTGTCAAGTTGCACAGGCTGCACATACTTTAGAGGCAATGTTGGTTATGCCAGGGGCTATCCATACTTTCTTTATAGAATCTATAATGCCTCGGGTTCCCAAATGACCATTTTTATGATGGATTGCCAGATTTGTTGATAAAATGTTCTAGGGAGTATAGGTTTTCCTTTGGATGCTACACCATTAACCTATTTAGCCTTAAAGTTTTGTTCCAATTTTTTAACCTCTTTTTCATTATATACCAGGGATAAATCTGATTCATTGTTAATTGCCAAATTTAAAATCATTTAAGGGCCTTCTATAGCAGCAAGTTTTGCAATAACATCTGCTTGGTGGTTTCCTCTTGAAACAGGCCAGTGCTACCTGTATGGGAAGAGCAATATTCTATAGCCAGGGTTTCAGATAGTTGGAGAGCTGAAAGAACTTCATTTATAATTTTAGCATTTGCAATAATTTTGCCAGCTGATGTTAAGAAACCTCTTTGAAGTCAAAGGGTACCAACAGAGTGATATATTCCAAAGGCATATTTTCAGTCAGTGTATATTGTTGCTTTCTTGTCTCTTGCTATTACACAGGCTTGTTTTAACGTTATTAATTCTGCACTTTGGGCACTTATATTTGATGGAAGTGAAACTGACCACAGAGTTGCAAATTCTGTGACTACAGCTGTTCCAGTGTAACGTATACCATCTCTCATGAAGGAAGAACCATCCATAAACAAAACTAGGTCTGCATTTTTTAAAGGAATGTCCAGGAGATTTTTCACTAGGTTTTTCTGCCTTAGACACTAATAATTTGCAACTTTGCAATGGTTCTCCAGTGACTGGTAAATATGGAAGCAAGGTAGCAGGGTTGAGTGTTGTGCAGCATTTTTAAGTGATATTTTCATTGTCTAATATCATATCTTGTAAGTCTTTGGTCAGAGAATGCCAGTGTTCTATTCCTTAGTAGTAATGCTTCTACTTCATGAGGGCATATTATCATTAGTGGGCATCCCAATACTAAATCCACAGATTTTGTTACTAGCAAATCTGTTGCAGCTATACCTCTAAGACATGGTGGTGCTCCTGAAGCTATTGGGTCTAGCTGAACTAAATAATATGCAACTGGACAGTGGACAGGTCCTAAAGCTTGTATTAAAACACCAGAAGCTACTCTTCTTCATTCATGTACATGCAGAGTGAGTGGTTTTTTGTAACCTGGAATGCCTAGAGCAGGGGTGGATAGGATAACCTGTTTTAATTTAGTAAGTGCTGCTAGGTGTTCTGCATCCAACTTAAGTAGTTCAGTGACTGCATCTTTTGTTAGTGCTATAAGGGCTTTAGTGATTTCCCCATAGCAAGGAATTCATTGCCTGCAAAATCCTGTTGTTCCCAAAATTGCTCTCAGTTGTCTTTTAGTGGATGGGGCACTCAATTTTCGGATATCTTCAATATGCTTAGAAGAAATGAAATGGGTACCTTCAGCTAAATTCTAAATACTCCACTTTTGGGAGATGTCACTGAACCTTTGATGTTGAGAGCTTGTGTTCTCTCTTATATAATTCCAACAGGAGATGTTTGCTCTCTTCTTGGCATGCTTCAGGATTTGGTGAGGCCAAGAGCAAATCATCTACAAAATGTATTAACTGGCTCTCCTTAAACTTGATATTTGCCAAATCTTGTATCAAAATTTGGGAAAATACTAAACACTTTCCACACAATTAAAACTAGATCTGAACAATTGGAAAAACATTAATTATTCATGGGTACAATGAGCTAACATAATAAAAATGACCATCCTACCCAAATTAATTTACATATTTTGTGCCATACCTATCAAACTACCAAGAAACTTTTTTACTGAATTAGAAAAAACTATAACAAAGTTCATTTGGAAGAACAAAAGATCAAGAATATCAAGGGAAATAGTGGGAAAAAATGTGAAGGAAGGTGACCTAGCAGTACCAGATCTTAAACTGTACTATAAAGCAGCAGTCATCAAAACAATATGGTACTGGCTAAGAGACAAAGGGAAGATCAGTGGAATAGACTTGGGGTAAGTGACCTCAGCAAGATAGTCTATGATAAACACAAAGAGCCCAGTTTTGGGGACAAAAATCCATTATTTGACAAAAACTGCTGGGAAAATTGGAAAACAGTATGGGAGAGACTGGGTCTTGATCAACATCTCACACTCTACACTGTGTTATTTAGAATTTTTGGTGCTCTATTTAGAGCTATTTGGGACTCATTTGAGCTTTAATGACAAACTTCCTATGGACACTTTGAAACTACATTTTCCATGATGCAACAGGTTTCCTGTTTTGGATGTAATGACATCTTCAATGTAAAGCCTGGCTTTAAATATTGTGAAGCCAGGCTTGAGGGGGCTCTTTTTGGCTACGTAGACAAGATGGGAGGAGGTACGGACTGGCGGGAGGGTTTAAAATGCATTTTTATCAGGCATGGTCATATATATATATATATATATTTTACCAAGATGGCCATGGTAAATAAAATATTACTTTTCCTCATAATATCAGCCTTTATCCTTTTTAATCGTTACAACACCAAGATAAATTCAGAATGGGCGAATGATTTGAATATAAAGAAGGAAACTATAAGTAAATTAGGTGAATACAGAATAGTATACTTGTCAGATCTTTGGGAAAGGAAAGATTTTAAAACCAAGAAAAAGTTAGAAAAAATTACAAAATGTAAAATAAATAATTTTGATTACATTAAATTAAAAAGGTTTTGTGCAAACAAAACCAATGCAACCAAAATTAGAAGGGAAGCAACAAATTGGGAAAAAAATCTTTATAACAAAAAAACTCTGACAAAGGTCTAATTACTCAAATATATAAGGAACTAAATCAATTGTACAAAAAAATCAAACCAATCCCCAATTAATAATGGGCAAGGGACATGAATAGGCAATTTTCAGATAAAGAAATGAAAACTATCAATAAGCACATGAAAAAGTGTTCTAAATCTCTTATAATTAGAGAAATGCAAATCAAAACAACTCTGAGGTACCACTTCACAACTAGCAGATTAGCTAACATGACAGCAAAGGAAAGTAATAAATGTTGGAGAGGATGTGGCAAAATTGGGACATTAATGCATTGCTGGTGGAGTTGTGAATTGAGCCAACCATTCTGGATGGCAATTTGGAACTATGCCCATAGGGCTTTAAAAGACTATCTGTCCTTTGACCCAGCCATACCACTGCTGAGTTTATACCCCAAATAAATTCCCAAATAAATCATAGGGGAAAAGACTGCTGATTTAAGCAGGCCTACATTGGTAGAAAATGCAGCTCAGAGAGATTTGGGTATATCTGTTGGTATTTAAATGTTGGAGTTTTATCCACCTCCTGACTATCTAGAAAGAGTACAGGGAACAAATTCAGAAATTCTTCAGATAGTTCTAATGTAATACCGCCTTCTTGAGTACATATTATTGTGGCTCTTAATTTACACAATATATCTCTCCCCAATAAATTCATTGGGGAGTTAGGCATTAGAAGGAACAAATGTTTCATGGATAAAGGTCCCACAGACACCATTTGTGGTGAAAGCTTTTGGACTTCCAAAGATGTTCCAGACACCTGACAATATTAATAGAGACAATAGAATTACAATTAGAATCAGGTGTCCTAATCAGCACAGATCTTGATGCCCCAGTATCTAAAAGGCAATCATATAATGTATTTCCTACTTTCAGTGTTACATGTGGTTCATTGCTATGTGGGGGAGAATGGCCTGGGATGACTGGTGTAATTATATTGGTATCTGAAAATCAAATGTTTCAATCTTTGATTCCAGAGTCCTTTCTCCCCTCTCAAACCTCCACAAATGTCTGTGTGCACCTCTTTGAGATTTCTCTTATTGAGGAGGATTTACAATTTGGCTATTGTGTGGATGTGCCCCATTTCGGGTATATTGTAACATATCATTTGCCTCATTTTGGTTATTAGTACTATCATTCTCATAATTTTCATAATAACTATTTCTGAAGTTGTTTCTGTTATTATTATTTCTAAAATAGTTGTTTTTCCTAGGATACTTATTCCTAAAGTTTCTATCATTATTTCTAAAATTATTGAATATTTGATTCCATTTATCATTAGGTGTCCCCTTTTTTCTGCATAAGTAACATACTGGTCTTTTGTTTGTATATTCTTGTACAAGAGCCATAATTTGTATCTCTTCTTTCAAGCTTTCCCTTTAATACTTTTATCTCCTTTCTTAATGTATCCACTAAATCACTATCATCTTCATCTTTCCTTTCCTACCCATTATATACATATACTGCCACTCTCCTTAATTTTTCAAGGTCCATATTCATCCAGTTAGGACAACTGGTTTTGAAATAGTCCTTGACCACTCTGCAACAATTTTTCACAAACTGCCTTCTCAATTGTCTAGTATCCCTTTCACTGATCAAATCTAGGTCTATATATCTTCATCCCAGTTCTATAAGTTGGTCCGTGAACTATAAAGGATTTTCTCCAATATCTTGTTTTAAGTTCTCAATTTTCATACAGGTACCTGGTCTGTCAGAACATGCTCTCATTGAGTTAAGTACTGCCTCCCTAACTTGACACAATCTCATGTAGTCTCTTGTTCATCATTAAAATCCCACCGTGGGTCCTGAAGAGACCAATCAACTGTGCCCATTCCCCAAACCTCATTAGTAAGCCTGATAATCTTATCCTTTTTCCTTTTTGTTAACAATTCATCTAATAAATGCTCAAAATCAGTCCAGTTTGAAAACTAGTGGAAATGCGCATTGGCCATGGGTGGGGGAAGTGCGGGGGGGGGGGGTGAAGGGGATAAGAGGAGTATGAATCAGGCAACCATGTTAAAAATGTATATTAATAAATGTTAAAAAAAATAAAAAAAAATCAGTCCAGTTTGGATCAAATTGTCAGCATGTGGTTTCTAGCTTTTTTATAATAGCTATGGGTTCCTCCTCAAAAGAAGGGGTGCTCCACTTAAATCCCTCAATATCCTGAGGGGTAAATGGTCTTTGATGAATTAAGGAGAGTGACTGCCATAAAACATAACAAGGAGATAGATTTTAGAAAAACATTAAAAGATTTGCATGAAAAACTGAAGAGTGAATGGAGCAAAACCAAGAGGAGATTCTACAAAGTAACAGCCATATTGTTTGGAGAGTAACTGTGAGTGACTAAGCTTTTATGAGTAATATGAATATTCAAATCAACTATGAAGAACTTATAAAGGAAAACATTGTCCACCTCCAGAGAAGAAGTGATATATGGAAATATGTATTGTATGGTCCATATATCTATATCTATATCAAATGTTGGTCTTCTTTATTGCAGAACTAGGAGGGAGACAACTTGGAACTCAAAATGGAACCCAAAAAATTACATAAATATATTTAAAAGCTAGTCACCACTCTCAAGAAGCTTCTAATCTTTTGGGGGGGGAAAACCACCAAGGAAAAGGCAGCTGAAAAGATGGGGTTAAGATACCTGGACCAGGCAAAAAATTGGAAAATGAAGGGATGTCCTTCCATTGGGGAATGGCTGAACAAATTATGGTATCTGTTGGTGATGGAATACTATTGTGCTATAAGGAATAATTAATGGGAGGAATTCCCTGTGAATTGGAATAACGTCAAGGAATTGATGCAGAGTGAAAGGAGAAGAACCAAGAGAACATTATACACAGAGATTGATACACTGTGGCACAATTGAATGTAATGGACTTTTCTACTAGCAGTAATGCAATAATCCAGGATAATTCTGAGGGACTTATGAGAAAGAACACTATTCACATCCAGAGAAAGAACTGTGGAAGTAGAAACACAGAAGAAAAACAACTGCTTGATCACATAGGTAGATTGGGACATGATTGGGAATGTGGATTCTAAGTGATCAACTTAATGAAAATATTAATAATATGGAAATAGGTCTTGATCAATGACATATGTAAAACCCAATGGAATTGCTTGTTGGCTATGAGGTGGGACTTGGCGGGGGGGAGGGGAGGGAAAGAACATGAATCATGTAACCATGGCAAAATATTCTAAATCAATTAATTAAATAAAAATTTTCAAAAAAAAAAAAAAAAAGATACCTGGCACAGGAAGGAGAATGGTGGAGAAATCCAAGGAAGTTCAAAAGCAATGAAGGAATGTCTGTGTTCAAGGGATTTTTTTTTAATCTCTCCCTTTGTCTCTTTAAGAGCAGAAGGATTTCTAAGTAGAAGAGAACTCACAGGATTCTGTGAGAGTTAGCCAGAACTGAAGATTCCATTACCTAGGATTCAAGATATACAAGGAGGATCAGTTGGCAGTTGAAGGGAGCTTTTTCCTCAGGATTTGGAGAGAGCAGAAGGTTGATCTGGGTCTCTCTGAGTCAAAGCCACTACTGGCAGTTTTTACTACTGACAGTTGGGATAGAGAAACAGATTTAAGGAGTTCATAGGTGATGAATATTTAGTTATTAGTATAGGTAGGTAGGTAGTGAATAAATGTCTAGGTACGCAAGGTAGGTAGTTAGGCCTTGTTTGCCCAAGCAGTAGAACCTGTCCTCAAAGACAGTTAGAGTAGGGTTTTTTAGACATTTTAGTTAGGATTAGGAATGTAGGTATAGTCATAAGTTATTATGAGTATTAATCTCTCTTTCCTCCTTTCTATTTTCTGTCTGTACTTCCTCTCAAATTATACTAATTGTTTTATCAAACTGCTCTCCTCACTTTTGTCAAGTTCCTACCAAATTAACCCTTAACATTTGTGAATGCGAAATAAATAAAATGTTAGGAGATGAGGAAAAGAGTGTAAGTCCCTTTCTTAAATAGAAGCCAAAGAGCCTATGTCTCTGCCCTCCAATCAGAGGAGTGGAGGGTATTGATGAAATGTGAGTACGAGGATGATTCATTTTGGCAGGATACTGAGATTTCACAATGATGAATTTCCTGGAGAGGGAAGACATGATGAAGTCCATAGAAGTCCTAAAGCACTGTAGCTGGGGGGAGACGGTGATCATAGGCCCTGTAATAATGGGGTAAACAGGCTGATAATAGGGGAGCTGGTGGTACCAGTAAGTCTCTTGGGCCAGGGAGCCTACAACTACAGTATTTGTTGATTTGAGACAGCCAGGGATGTGTGGGCCTGAGCTGAGATGTCCAGTCAATCTCCCTGCTATCTGTAGGCTCCTTTAAGGTTCGGAGTGAGGAGCCCCTCCATGCTGGTGAGAAACCAGAAACCAACAGAAAGTGAAGCTGTCTCACTTCCTGAATAAAATGGATGCCTGGTCTAACCCCCTCTGGAGACAAGTGGTAGCTATCCTCCTTCTCCTCAGCCCCTTTGCCCTGGTTGATGTTATAAATGAACTATGGAAACTCTCAGAATCAGACAAGGGGTTTGTTTAAAACACAAGAGTAAACTGAGGGAAGAGAGTTAGAGTCTGGAGAAGCTGTTGCTATGGGTGAATGGCCAGTGCTGGCAGAGGGCCACAGAAGGTAGGATTAGGCTAAGGGAATCAACCCCTCAGCCAGGGATAAATTCCACTGCCCTGATGTAGAGTGGTCTACCAGCTTGACAAAAGGGGGTAATGATTTGGTTTAGGGGTGTCCTGGCTAGGCTAACTTAAGTAATTCCTCCCCACATTCCACAACCCACCAATCCCACCTCCCGGGGCCCCAAGGGGAAGTCCAGGAGGTAGCTGGATATCTGGGTGAGGTCAAGGAAATCAGAACCCCCAGGTTGGTTCTCCAGGGGAATTTGTAGTCCCAGCTCCAACAGTCAGGTCTTGAGACAGGGACTTGCTGGGTCAAAGTTCCATTCCCCTAACTGCCAGGACTGCCTAGGGTGATTTTGCAAATGCAAGAGATCTTGCATTAATCCTGCATTACAGCTCTCTATATGATCCTGGAATCATCGCTTCAGAGCAAGAAGGGTCTGCAGAGGCTATCTAGTTCAACCTCTTCATTTTACAGCTGAGGAAACTGAACCCCCCCCCAACCCCCAGAAAGGTGAAGTCACTTGTCAAGGATCACAGAAATAGTAAGCAGCAATGCCAGAATATAGATCTAAGTCTACTAATTCCAAATCTTTTGCTCTTTTTCACTGCATCACTCTGTATGGCTCTGGGGATGGGAATCAGGATTCCTGGGTTCAAATCACCCTCTCTCTCTTTGAATCTTAGTCTTTCTCATTACTTTGAGGATAAAATGAGGTCAGATATGTATTTGCTTTGAAAACCAAAAATGGTGAGACATAGTGACAAACCATTATGATTCCTGCTCTGAGGATCAGGGATGCTGGTGGATTGCTTGAGCTCAGATTTCTGAGTTGTAGGTCTAAAGCCAACCTGGTGTCTGAAATAAATCTTATGAGCTTCCCTGAGGTGGGGAGATACTGGGATACCAAAGGAAGGTAGAACTGCTACAAGGCAGAGACAAAGTGGGCTAAAACTTTTGGACTTCTGATCATCTGTGGGACCAGCCAGTGAGTGGCCACTGACCTTCCAGCATGGGCAAGAGGAGCAAATCCAATCTCAAAAAGAAACTGGAAATGAGGGTAAAAATGAATAGCATGGCTTTTTAATATATATAACCATTAAAGGAGATAAAAGTATTCTGGTAAACACTAAAGAATGAAAAACCAGAAAGTTCCTTCCAGGGTGATAAGAAGCGGATAAAGTTTTTTTAATTATTTTTTAAAAACCTCTCACATCTACATAGTGCTTTATAGGTTACAGAGTACTTGCCATTCCATTATCTCATTGCAGTCTCATAACAGACCCAAGGGAGGCAGGATAAAGGTTATTATCTCTTCCCCTTGGACTTATACAGCACTTTGTTTTATTATGTACTATAGTTAACTATATTTGTGTTTTAGCCTTCTGCTAAATATCCCCTGTCCTGCTTCTTTCATAGGGCTGTTTTGAAGATGCTATTTCATAAATATAAGCAATTATTTACTTTTTTCTGGGTCTACAATGAATTGGAAAATGTAGTATTTTAAGGCTCAAAAAATGCCTGAACCTATACTATCTCCTTTGAGTCTCCTCATCACCCAGTGAGGAAGGTATTATAGTGATCATCCCTAATTTACAGACGGGGCTCAAAAAGGTTAAGTTATTTACTCAGTTATAACCCTGTTCGTAAGTGTTGGAGGTGGAATTCAAAGCCAGGTTTTTCTCAGTCCAAATCTAAGGCTCTTTTTTTTTAACTTTTTAAAAACTTGGTTTATATTTTTCTTCCAGTTTTGAAATGGTTTATTTTCATCTCTCACCCCTCTGTGGAGAAGAGGTGTGTATATTATATTCTCTGTTCTTTGGAACCTTGGTCATTCACTGAACTCCATCTGAGTTCAGCTACTTTCATTTATTGTAGCCATAGCCATTGTGTATATTATTTTCTTGATTTTGATTTCACCCTGCATCATTTTATACAAATCTTCTTATTTTTCTTTAAATTCATACTATTTGTTTCTTATAGTACACTAATATTCTATATCATATTCCAGATGGCAAAAATTTAATTGGAAAATATGGTTCAGATATAAGGAATGAGAGAAGCTAAATGTAAGAAGGTAGATGCTTCATGCCCATAGTTGATGGAAATTCTTTTGAGAAAAGAATTAGGAAGTGTTAAACATGGTGAGCCACAAATAATTTTTTTAATTATCGTATTTTTTTAACATTTATTAATATTCATTTTTAACATGGTTACATGATTCATGCTCCACCTTTCCCCTTCAACCCCCGCCCCCGCACCCCCCCCCACCCTTGGCCGATGCGCATTTCCACTAGTTTTGTCATGTGTCCTTGAACAAGACCAATTTCCAAATTGTTGGTAGTTGCATTGGTGTGGTAGTTTCGAGTCTACACCCTCAGTCATGTCCACCCCGACCCATGCGTTCAAGCAGTTGTTTTTCTTATATGTTTCCTCTCCTGCAGTCCTTCCTCTGAATGTGGGTAGCTTTCTTTACCATAAATCCCTCAGAATTGTCCTGGGTCATTGTATTGCTGCTGGAACAGAGGTCCATTACATTCAATTTTACCACAGTATATCAGTCTCTGTGTATAGAGTTCTTCTGGCTCTGCTCCTTTCGCTCTGCATCAGTTCCCGGAGGTCTCTCCAGTTCGCCTGGAACTTCTCCAGTTTATTATTCCTTTTAGCACAATAGTATTCCATCACCCGCATATACCACAGTTTGTTCAGCCATTCCCCAATTGAAGGACATACCCTCCTTTTCCAATTTGTTGCCACCACAAAAAGCGCAGCTATGAATATTTTCGTACAAGTCTGTTTATCTATGATCTCTTTGGGGTACAAACCCA
>NC_058132.1:76175704-76205018 GCF_016433145.1 Gracilinanus agilis | reverse complement strand
TTTGCTGAATTATTTCTGTTAGTATAGAGTCCAGGTTTTTATTAATTTCTGGTTTTTCTGGAAGACCAATTATTCTCAAATTGTCTCTTCTAGACCGGTTTTCTTGGTCTGTCACTCTCTCATTGAGATATTTCATGTTTCCTTCTATTTTTTTCAGTCTTTTGGCTTTGTTTTATTTGTTCTTGTTGTCTTGAGAGATCATTAGTTTCTACTTGCTCAATTCTAGCCTTTAGGGATTGATTTTCGGCTATAATCTTTTGGTTTTCGGCCATAATCTTCTGGTAAACGGCCATAATCTTTTGGTTTTCGGCCATAATCTTCTTGTTTTCGGCCATAATCTTCTGGTATTCCTTTTCAATCTGGTCATTTCTTGTGTTCAATTTGCTTATCAGTTCATTTGGTTTCTGAGCCTCGCTTTCCAGTTGCAAGATTCTACCTTTTAAACTGTTATTTTCTTGCCAGATCTCTTCCATTTTCCTCAAAATCTCAGATTTGAACTCTTCCATAGCTTGTGAGGAGTTTTCCTTATTTGGGGAGGGTCTGGATGGTTGTTTGTTCTCCTCTGTTTGCTCGGTTGTCTGGATTTTCTCTGTGTAAAAGCTGTCGAGTGTTAGAGACTTCTTTTTTTTGTTATTATTCTTTCTCTTCTGAATTTCCTGTAACTGATTAGCAATCATTAGCCCAGCAGCTTCTCAGGTTTATCCTCGCTCTCAGTGTCTGTCAGAGATCTATTGGCTCCTGAGGTCTGAGTTCTAGTTTTTTCCAAGGTCAAGCCCCCTGGTGGATTCCCTTGCTTGATCCTCTGCAGGAGGTTCCTTTACAAGTCTCAGGGAGCTAGTTCCACAGTCGTATACCCGTCTGCACTGGTTCCCCACTTAGGCTTTAGTTCCTGACTGTGTCTGCCTCCACCCACGCCTCTGCTCAGCCGGCACCCACGCCTCTGCTCAGCCGGCGCTCTGCTCCCAGCATCCACTCTCTGCTCCCGCGCGCTCAGATTTCGCGTGCGTTCTTGACTTAATGGGGTCCTAAGTCTTGCTGCTCTCAGGAACAGGTCCCGGAGCTGCCGATGACTCGATGGGTGCCCCAAACTTGCTCTATTTCTTTTTAGCTGGGTTCGGAGCTATAGGTGAGTGTGGAGGGGGTGGGGGTGGGGCGGTTGCTCAGCCCGCGATTGAGTGAGTGAGAGCCCTTTTTAGCCTGGAAATGTCTCGATTCCACATACCTTCCACGCTGTGCCCTGTTGTGGGGTTCCTCCGTTCGTCTGGACTTGTTTTTATGTCCCCTTGAGGAGTTTTGTGTGTTTCGGTCAGGAGAGGTTAAGAGCTGCTTCTTACTCTGCCGCCATCTTAACCCGGAAGCCTTAATTATCATATTTTTAACCTATGTAAAATGATATAACTGATATGGAATCATATCTTAAGTCTGACTTATTAAGGCAAAGATGAAAATGAATACAAAATTAGGAGAAATAAAAATGAGAAAAAGATGTAAGAAGGAATTAAAGCAACATGACAGATAAACAAATTGCTAATGCCAAAAAATGGAAAACTAATGGAGGAAAGGATATCAGCAACTATTTAAATAATTTTGGAGATAAGTTTAATTGGTGTAGATTAGCTGTCATAAAGAAACCAAAAGAGCTTGAACCCTGTCTTCAATCAAGCAATACTATGTGTCAGGTACTGTATTAGTTATGTTAGGATACAAAGACAAAAAAGCCCCTGACTTCAAGGAAGGTGCTTATCTTTGTAAAGGTGGGGCACCAGGGATGTTAACTATTATTATTAAATGTAACTAAATGGTTTATGGGTTCACATGGGTTGAAGGAGAGACAGGACCAACCAGGATAGGGAGACCAGGGTTTACTGCCAAGCTGTTAACTGTCAATAGGAATGGCAGTTAGGCCAGGAATGGAACCAGCAGGCAACAAGTAAAAGTTTATAACAGTTTAATTGAGGGGAACAAAATTAAAGGATGAAATAAGGGATTGTACACTTGAAACCTAAGGGCAAACCACAAGGGCAAGGGAAGGACTTGACTACACTATTCCATTGACCTAAGCCAGGCAGGGCCCAAAGGAAGCAGTACTGAAGTCACAGGGAAGCTCCTCCAAATCTGGTTGCAGCCAGGTTTGGTCAGCTCAGCTAAAGGGCCTGAGGATGGCTTTCAATTGGGGTCTCTCGGTAATCCAAGGATGGCAAGAGCCAACTCCACCAGGTGATCCAAGGTACCCAGGTAGGGAGAGTGAGTTTGAAATGCTGTCCACCAGATCACAAACCACTTCCCCACTTGGTGCTGCTCTGCAAGTCTGATGTCCACTGCTGAAAACCTTCACCACTCTCAGGGTCCCAGGGAATCTGGATACAACTCCCTTAGCTCTGAGATCTCCCAGGGTCAGCAACAGTTTGTGCCCAACCACTAATGGAGTACAAGCCCCACTTCCTGCTCCTTCATTCCATCTTGGAATCCTCCAGCCCTTCCTGCTAGGTCCAACACTAATACTAAATTAATTGCTAAATAACCCTCACAACATCTTCTATATATAATATGCTGGCAGGCAATTAAATAAATATAGGACATATACACAATGAATACATAGTAATGGAAGCACTAAATTAGGAAATCAGAAAAGGTTTCTTGGAGGAGGTGATATTTTTTTAATTTTTTAAAATTTTATTTAATTTTTAAATTTTTCCCCTATGGTTACATGATTCTTGTTGTCTCCCTTCTCTCTTTCCTCCCCTTTCCCAGAGTTGACAAACAATTCTACTGGGTTATACATATATTATCACTCAAAACCTATTTTCATATTATTAATTTTTATAATAGAGTAATCTTTAAAAACCAAAACCCCAAATCATGTACCCATATCAAGTGATAAATCAAATGTTTTCTTCTGGATTTTTACTCACCCACTTCTTTCTCTAGATGTGGATAGCATTTTTCCCCATAGGTCTCTCAAGATTGTCTTCGATCATTGCATTGCTATTAGTTGCAAAGTCAATTACATTTGATTGTCCCACAATGTTTCAGTTACCATGTACGATGTTCTTCTGGTTCTGCTCATTTTACTCTGTTTCAGTTCATGGAGGTCTTTCCAGTTCTTATAGAAGTCCATTGATTCATCATTCCTTATAGCACAATAGTATTCCATCACCATCACATACCACAATTTGTTCAGCCTAGTAGTGCTATTGCTGGATCAAAGGACAGGCATTCTTTTAAAGTCCTTTGGGCATAATTCCAAATTGCCTTCCAGAATGGTTGGATCAATTCACAACTCCACCAGCAATGCATTAGTGTCCCAATTTTCCAATTTTGCCACACCCTCTCCAATATTTATTATCTTCCTTTACTGTTATGTTGGCTATTCTGCTAGGTGTGAGGTGGTACCTCAGAGTTGTTTGGATTTGCATTTCTCTAACCAGGAGGTATTTAGAACATTTTTTCATATGATTGTTGATAGTTTTGATTTCTTCCTCTGAGAACTGCTTATTCATATCCCTTGACCATTTGTCAATTGGGGAATTATTTGATTTCTTGTAAATTTTACTTAGTTCTTTATATATTTGAGAAATTAAACCTGTGTCAGAGAATTTTGTTATAAAATTTTTTCCCAGTTTGTTGTTTCCTTCTAATTTTGGTCGCATTGGTTTTGCTTGTACAAACCCTTTTTAATTTAATATAATAAAAATTATTCATTTTACATCTTGTAATGTTCTCTATCTCTTGTTGGTCTTAAATTCTTCCCTTCTCCATAGATCTGACAGGTATTCTAGTCCACATTCAGGAGGTGACATTTTAGAAGAGACTTAAAGGATGCTAGTGGTTTCAGGAGACAAAGATGAGAAGGAAGATTGTTTCAGACATGGGGCACAACCCATACTAAATCTGGGAGATAGAAGATGTAAGGTCATGTGTGGGTAATGGCAAGCAGGCCGAGCATTTGAGGAACAGTAATTTATGCTTGTCCTGGAAAGATAAGTTGAACTTAGATTGTAAAGGGCTTAAAAAGCTGGAAAGGTGGGTATTTTATCCTCACAGCAATGAGAAGTTACTAAAACTTCTTATTTAGAGTAGTGATAGGGTCATATCTAAGCTTTGGGAATATCAATTTGGCAGTCATGTGGGAGATAAATTAAAGGAGGGAAAGTCCAAATGCAATATAGATGAATCAGGAAGCCTTGTGATGGACAGTTGATGAGGGTTTCATGGGACAGTGGCCATGGGAGAGAGGAGGTAGAAAAACATATGAGAGATTTTGAGAAGGTAGAATGGAAGAGATTTGCCAATGGATTGTACATGAGGGTTGGAGAGCAAGGAGTTGAGGCCACTCCTAAGTTTTGAACTTGGGTAATTGGAAGAATGACAGCAACCTCAACATGTAAAATTTGAGATGCTATGATACAGCCTAGTTGATATATTTGAAAATTAAGGTAAATTGAGTGATGATGGTCTGAGTGTGATCAATTTATTAGTTAATTTAGTAGTAAACAATAAATTGGGTCAATGGCCTTTCTCAATGACTAAAGACTCTGAGGTAGGGCTTACCAGTATTAATAGAGCTTTGGGGAGTACAGATTTGGGTAGGTGGGGAAGATAATGTGATTGGTTACAGGACAGATGGCATCTTAGTGAGGGGGACAACATGATTGCTTAAATTAAAGAAAGTGAGCTAGCACCCTCATAAGGCTAGTAACCATCTTTCTCTGACAATTGTTCAGTCGTTTCAGCCATGTCTGACTCTTCATAACCCCATTTAGGATTTTCTTGGCAAAGATACCAAAGTGGCTTCTCTAGTTCATTTGACAGATGTGGAAACTGAGGCCAAAAGAATTAAGCGATTTGCCCAGGATTGTTTCAAGATGATGATGACAAATTATTTGTGGGTCTTTGAACAGGGATGAGAAAAAAATGATTTTGGGGATTACAGGAGGACCAGTCACCAGACTGACGGATCAGACACACAGATATCCTCTTGCTGGGTGGTGACAAAGTTTACTGAGTTGGGGTACATACTTTATGGGGAAAATGACTTGGGCTAAAGGGTAAGCCTTTTGTAGAGACAATAGTTGTCAACCATTGATAATGATTTACAAGACAGAAACAAATGGATGTAGATTGCCTTAGTGGCTCTAAGCAGTGTTTTCTATAGGATAATGAATCATATCAATATATCAATGTATGACCCAATACTGTATGTTCTTCTCACAGAACTCCTGCTTCATTAGTTTTCTTGGCAGGGCATCTAATATTTGGGGAGGGGGAAAAGTTTGCTTTTCCCCTGCTGGGGAGCAGACTATGTGCTTGGTAATTTCTAAACTATGATTTCCCAGAGACCTTGCAAACTGGGATGCATTGGGCATTCCACAGCCTTGCTGGAATGGAAGCCTCTAATCTTCTTATGCTATTCCTACAGGGTCACACAACTAGCCAGCATTTGAGGTAACATTTGTACTCAAGTATTCCTGACTCCAGGAACAATGTTCTATCCACACACCATCTAGCTGCCCTTCTCTGACAATTAAGGAATGTTAATTGTTTTATTGGACCCATTAGCATCTTGTAGTCTCTGCTTGGGGACCACAACTAACAGACTTCTCCTTGGAAGAGTTAAAGGCTCTCTTCACTACACACAGACAAGAAAGGAGAGTTGACATGTCTTTAGGGCATGGTAATTTTGTGACACTTAACAGATATCCAGGAAATAGCCTAGCGGATACCAGCATGAAAGAGAACAATTTTTCTTTTAAACTAATTTTAAGGCAACTGAGCTCAACTCATAGCCAAGTGTATGCAGACCCAATTATAAAATTAATACAGTACAAAATCAGTTACATTGTAGAATCAATACAGTAGAAATCAATACAGACAAAATTAGAGGTAACATTAATTTTGATATTTTCACTATGGAGATATCAAACAAGCCATCGGAAACATGCCATTGGAGCTCAGAAAAGAGATAAATGTGGGATTTGTAGATTTGCATAGAGGTGACAGTTGGATCCTAGGGAGCTGAGAGATCAAGGGGAGAGTATACAAAAAGAAAAGACTAGGGCTCAGGTCAAAGCCTCAGGGGATACAGACAGATTAGAAAGTGGGCTTGGATAATAAACCTATGAAAGAGACTGAGGATTGGACTGATGAGTAAGAGGAGAACCAGGATGTGACAATGTCACAGACCCAGGGAGGATAAAAGATCCAGGAGGGGGTGACCTCTGCAAATATTGCAGGTATGAAGACTGAGAAGAAGAAGACTAGGTAGCATTTATAGAAGATTGAGGGGATGTTAGGATAAAGTGACACATTGATTTTATTACACTTAAATGGAAAAAAATAGCTTTAAAAGATTCACATTTTTATGTGTCATTCCATCCCATCTGCCACTAGACTTGAGGACTGTCTTTTCCCTCTTTGTATACTTAGAGCAGGGGTCAGCAAGGTATGGCTCTAGAGCCAGATATGGCTCTTTTGAGGGCCAGATATGGCTCTTTCTGCAGGAGCCATAAAGTCCATTTTTTTTTCAGGTGCTGTTACAGGAGCGTGCACTGTGAGCACTGACAGATGAACCGCGGCACAGTAACTAACAGTTTATGCATGATATTGTGCATCACGTGATACATATAGTGCAGAGGTGCAATCAACCCTGCAAAAGGCGAACTGCAGAATTTCTGACAGTTGAGAGGGTTTAGAACCCTGACTAGCAGCAGTTGATCCCAGAGGCTTGGTGAGAGCAGATGAGTCAACTGAGCTCAGTCTTTGGGCTGAAACCTGGCCTTTTCTCTTGAGATTTTGTAACTTAACTAATTTCTCTGGATCTCCCTGACCTTCCTTATTCCATTCCCCATCTCCTTTCCTAATTTCCTGTGGGTTTTGGGAGAAGGGTGGTTTTGGGTGGTAGCAATCAAACTTTGAAGACTTAGGTTTTCCTCATAGACAAGTAGGGCTTACCCTTGATACACATTATCTCCTGATTCATTGTGTGTAACTTCCCTAACCTTAAAGGCAACAAAGCCTCCCAGGGCTGAGTGGGAGCAGGTTCTTGCTCAGTTTGCCCCATTCCTGTGTCCCTCCCCCACCTGGAGCTTCTCCCTAGGTGGTTGTTAGAGAAACCTTGTATCCCTTTGTCCTTTATAATCAACCCTGAAACTTAATAAACCCTGTTGTCATTTAATCAAACCTTTTGCTAAATCATTGGTTGAATGATAAAAGAGGGATAAGGAGAGAAAGGAATAGTTTCTCTTTGGGTCCTGAGGGGAGTTGGAGGCATCCATCTTGAAGGAAGTCGTGATCTCTAGACTTCCTCTGAGAAGCCCTTCTATTTCACAGACAGGGAAGAGCCTGGGGACTGTGTCTTTGTGAACTTGAGAAATGACTAGAAAGCCCTCTAGTTAGTTTCAAACCATTTCTGACTGGCCCTGACCTTTTGTTGGTAGAAGTGCCCTTCCTACCGGGAAGGTTTCAGCCTTTTTCCCTTCAGTGTCTTCTGTCTCAAGCCTGCGTATCCAGTCTGTGTCTCCCTGTTGCAGCTGCCTGCCCAACTACCTCATCCTCTCCCCTTGCCACTCATTATACTTCATCATCTTTTATTTCCCTAAACTCAGTCATTCCCTTACATCTCCTATCACCTCAATTTACTACCTCCACCATTGTACCCTCCTTTCCCATCTACTGACTTAGGGACCTACAAACCCCATCCACTTCTTTATTCCCATATTACATACGTCAACGTCATGATGTCACGCATCATGTACCTTTTGGTACCACTACTATCTTCTAAGATAGAAGGCTCTCTCATTGATATTGCTACACAAGACGAATCCTGTTCTTTAGTTCGGCTTGGTAGGTGTGCTGTGTGTTCCTCCTTCTGCCCTCCTTTTACTCTTTCCACACCTGTTACTGACATCTTGGGGTTCTGTATAATGATTGATCACTTTTGTCTACATTCTCTACCCCTCTGCCTCTGATTTACATGGCTTTATCTCAGTGCATATATACATTTACAATCCTGTCTCACTTTTTTTTACCTATTCTGCTGCTATATTTATTTTTCAGTGAGGACATTGCCTTATTTGTTACCCCTCTGCCTCTGATTTACATGGCTTTATCTCAGTGTATTTATACATTTATAATCCATCCCTGGAACTGTCTCACTTGTTTTACCTATTCTGCTGCTATATTGATTTTTCAGTGAGGACACTGCCTTGTTTGTTACCTCTATTCATGGGGTCTGCACTCCCTATTTGTGGGATTGTTATTGTTTTTAACTTTTCTACCTGCTCTTAAAGAGGAACTATAGTCAGATTACATCTTTACATATGCTTCATTAGTGAGAAGCATTTCTCCCCAGTAGTTGTTTCTTTTGATACAGAATGATTGAGTAGGCAGCACTGATAAACACCTGTACCAGGAAATGTGTGTGATGTGTCCTGGCCAGTTTTCCATGAAAAGGTACCCTCATCCCCCACTATTTACTAATGCCTGCACACAAATCATGTTATTTTCTGTAATCTCCTGATCTCCTACTTAATTTATGTGGCCAAATGGCTTAACCAGCAGGCCAGCAGCTTTTTCTTCTCCTGTTGCCTGACTTGAGAGAGGGAGAGGAAAAAATATTCTTACCTGAATTTTTCTCTCTTTATTTCAGCAATTTTCTTAGTGTAAAGGAGTTTTATATGTATGTGTGCAGTTATATCAGTACTATAGTGCCCCATTAAGTCTTGTTTTTTGATTAATAAAATAGCTTGAATTAGACGTCTTTCTTTCTTTTTGTTTTCACAGCTGGAGAAGGGGACAGGCCCTTGCTGGTATTTAACTTCAAATTTTCTAATTAAATTGAACTGCACTTTCCTTTCTTTTAATAAAGTAGTCAGCTAACTAATTGCAGAAATCCTTTTATTGAAGAAGATGGCTAAAAGAAGAAGAGGAGTATTAAAGAATGACGAATATCATACTTTTCAGCAGAAATGGACAGAGGAATTCACCTTTGTGGAGAGAGCAGGTTCTGCAGTGTGTCTAATATGCAATTAAAATATTTCATCGATGAAACGGTCAAATATAAAGCAACACTTTGACCTACACCATACTACATTTGCATCGAAATATCCTTTGGGGGACAGCAGGAAGAAAGCATGTGAAAAGCTACTGTGCAGAGTGCAAGCTAGTCAGCAGCAACTCTGTGTTTGGACCCAACAAAGTGACTGGAATTCAGCTAGCTTTACTACTACTTTAGCAATTGTGAGAAAAGGAAAGCCATTCACAGATGGGGAGTATGCCAAAACATTCATGCTTGGTGTTGCCAATGAACTTTTTGATGACTTTTCAGATAAAGACAAGATAATCAAACGAATAAAAGGCATGCCTCTGTTGGCAAAAACTGTTCACAATCGTACGCTAATGATGGCAAATCAAATTGAGGAAACACAACTGAAGGACATAAATGCAGCACTATTCTTTTCTCTCGCTGTGGATGAGTAAACAGACATAAGCCATTTATCCCAGTTCAGCGTGATTGCAAGGTATGTTGTTGGTGACACACTACGTGAGGAAAGTCTTGCTGTTTTGCCTTTGAAAGGGACAACAAGAGGGAAGGATTTATTCAAATTTTTCACTGAGCTTGCTAATGAAAAAAATCTACCAATGGATAAACTTATTTCAGTGTGTACTGATGGTGCTCCGTGCATGGTGGGGAAAAACAGAGGATTTGTAGCGCTTCTTCGTGAACACGAAAAGAGACCCATCCTAAGTTTTCACTGCATCCTACATCAGGTGGCGCTTTGCACTCAGATGTGTGGTGAGCAGCTTGGTGAGGTGGTGTCACTGGTCATTCAGGTGGTCAATTTTATTGTTACCTGAGCTTTAAATGATTGCCAGTTTAAAACACTGCTGGAAGAAGTTGGGAATAATTATCCTGGTCTGCTTCTGCACAGCAATGTGCGTTGGTTGTCAAGAGGGAAGGTGCTCAACGTTTCGCATCTTGTCTGAGCAAAATCCGGACTTTTCTTGAAATGAAAAATGTTGAGCATCCTGAGTTAGCCAACACTGAGGGGCTCCTGAAGTTCTACTATCTTGTAGACATAACTCAACATCAGAACCAGTTCAGTGTGAAAATGCAAGGTGTTGGAAATACAGTCTTATCCTTTCAACAAGCAGTGTTTGCATTTGAAAATAAGCTAGAATTCTTCATCACTGACATTGAAACAGGTCATTTACTACACTTTGAAAAACTGGGAGAGTTTAAAGATGCAAGCACAACAAGTGACCCTGCTTAACACCTTGATCTTCAGCAGCTAGCGGGCTTCCCATCTAATCTCCTGCAGTCATTCAAAGCACGCTTTGGAGAATTTCATGAGCACACTTTTTAAGTTCATAACCCATCCACACAAGTGTGCGGTGGACAGTGCTGACCTGAGTTACATCCCCGGTGTCTCTGTCAGAAATTTTGAGCTTCAAGCTGCTGATCTGAAGGCCTCAGACATGTGGGTGAATAAGTTCAAGTCACTGAATGAAGATTTGCAAAGACTTGCACAACAGCAAGCAGAGTTGGTGAGCAATCACAAGTGGGGAGAAATGAAAAATCTTCAACCCATGGATCAGCTGATTGTCAAAACTTGGAACGCTCTTCCTGTCACATACCACACACTACAGCGTGTGGGTATTGCTGTACTGACAATGTTTGGCTCTACGTATGAATGTGAGCAGTCTTTCTCACATCTAAAGAACATTAAGACCAACCTAAGATGACGTTTAACAGATGGAAGTCTCAGTGCCTGCATGAAGCTTAACCTCACCACATATCAACCAGACTACAAATCCATCAGCAAAACCATGCAGCACCAGAAGTCATATTAATGGTAAGAAGTATTTTATTCATCATTGATTAGCACATAATAACGTTATTAAAAATAGTTCAGAGACTTATTGTACTTTAAAAGTGTTCTTATATAAAATGCACATATTTACTTGTATTCAGTGTTAAACATATTGTTCGGCTCTCATGAAATTACATTTTAAAAAATGTGGCATTTATGGGTCTCACGGTCAAAAAGGTTGCAGACCCCTGCCTTAGAGCTTAACACAGTGCCTGGCACACAGCAGGCACTTAATAGATGCTTGTTGACTGACTATGTATATGAAAATGTATTGATTATTTATTAAATTAATTTAAAATTAAAATATTAACTAGTTACATTAAAATTTAATTAATTAATCAGGGTTTGTTGAGTTTGATTTTTTTAATTTTAAAGAGCATTTTCATGCAAGTAGTGGGAACAGAAGCTAAAATACAACTGAACTAAAACACACATTACAGAAGAGGTCTGTGCTTAAGGCAAGACAACTTTGAGAGCTTTGCAGGGTCAGTTCTCAAGGTACCTGAAGGTAGAGAAAAAAAAAAATCTAGACCTTATTGTTAATCAAACAAACAAAGACAACTGAGAGAAGATAAGTACTGACCCATTCAGTTGAAATTTTTATGAGAATATACACATGCATTGAAGGCAGTCATGTTCTGGTAAAATTTTAACAACTAGCTCTCTGGAAAAATGTATTCATGACATACTTTTAAATTTTGTCTGTTATTAACATTTTTCTCCACCATTTTCTTAAATCTAAGATCAACAAAGTAACAAGGTAAGCCCTGATTTGTAGCATAGGCTGACTTTCTAAGTATAAATACTCACACAGGAAATTTTAACAATTGGCTCAGAACTACTGAAGCTGGCTCCAGCACGTCCCAGATTGAAATATCCTTGTACTAGAAGTATTAGAAGAGAAAAGAAAGGTAGTGATATTCCAGAGTAGACCCCATTTTTACCATCATGCAATTAGTTGAAAAAAGTAGAGAAGATAAGATCCAACCAAAAGTCTAAATCAAGGAAAGACTACTTAGGTGAATAAGAATTGCCAGATGCTTTTTTTTGCAAATGTTACATCAAGCTCTGGAGCATTATAGAACATCTGAAATGAAATCCACTTATGAGAGTCTGACCCTTCAATACACACAGGAAAAACAAGCAAGCTAAAGATTGTTTACTGTCTAGGATATGCAGCTGACAACCACCATTGGTACGTGTTTCTCAGATAGGAAACGATTTCTAGTTCTAGAGTTGAACAGGAGAGCAGGCTGGATTGTTTGGGAAATTGCAGGGTTCTTTTTAAGGACCACAAACTTCTTCTGGAATCAAAAATCCATTCTATAATTTACCAATATTCTTCAAGTGATGCTCTATTATTTCAATTCACGGAACACTAATCCCTGAAGAAGAGAAAATGAGTATTATCTAAAGGTCAGTGGATGATGGGGCAGAATGGGAATGAATAGGATGCAACACATTACAAGCAAGGAATTATGGAAAAGAATAAAGAAAGTTGTTAAAGACATGACAGAAGAAGAAGAAGAAGAAGAAGAAGAAGAAGAAGAAGAAGAAGAAGAAGAAGAAGAAGAAGAAGAAGAAGAAGAAGAAGAAGAAGAAGAAGAAGAAGGAAAGAAAGGGCTGGCCACAGAACAAGAATGAGAGATAATCAAAAGACAAACTGTGGATTCCACTGTTATCAGTCAGTCAATATATGCAATTACTAAGCACCTACTATGTGTCGGGCACTGGGCTAAGTGGTGGGGATAAGGCAAGACTCAGTCCCTGCCCTTGAGGAGCTCACAACTTAATGGGAGAGACAACAATTATGTACAAACAAGATATAGACAGGATAAACTACTAAGATAACCATTAGAGAAAAGGCAGTGGAATTAAGGGGAACTGAGAAAAGTTTCTTGTAGAAAGTGGGATTTCAGTTGGGACTTGAAGGAATCCAGGAGGTAGAGATGTGGAAGAGCATTCTAGACCTTCAGGATAACCAGAGAAAATGCCCCGATCTGAAAGATGGAGTGTCTTGATTTTGGAAAAGCCAAGAGGCCGGTGATAACTGAACTGAAAAGTATGTGGGGACTAGGTGTGGTGTATGACATAAGAAGACTGGAAAGCCGTACAGGGGGAGGCTTATGGCAGACAGATGGGCCAGTAGGTTATTGCAAAAGTCCAGGTATGAGGAAATAAAGAGCTGTGCCATACCATGATGGTGGCAATATCAGAGGAAAAGAGGAGGGTGTATTCAAGATATATTGCAAAGGTAAAGTCTATAGACCTTGGCAATAGTTTGGAAACAGTTGAGAGCTAGTGAGAAGTCAAGGGTAACACTTGGCTTTAGCATCTGGGGAATTGGGAGGGTGGTGGTATTGCTCTCAACAGTAATAGGAAAACTTGGAGGGCAGGGAGGATTTGGGGGAAAAGACAAGTTCAGTTTTAGATGTGGTGAATATAAGATGTCTACAGAGCATCCAATTCCAGATATCCAATAGGCAATCAGAGATGCAAAACTGGAGATCAGCAGAGAGGTTAGACCTGATAAATAGATTTAAGAATAATTGGCACAAAGATGATAATTAAATCCAATCCATGGGAATTGAGGAGGTGACTAAGTGATATAGTATATAGAGAAAAGAGAAGATAGCACAGGACAGAGTCCTATGAGATACACTTAGTAGGTGTGACCTGGATGAAGATACAGCAAAGGAACCTGAAGAGTGGTCAAGTAGGACAACCAGGAGAGAGTGGTATATCAAAAACTCAGAGAGAAGAATATTAAGGAAAAGAGGGTGGGTTACAGTGTCAAAGACTCTACTGAGGTCAAGAAATGATAAGGCCTTTGAATTTGGAAATGATTTTTTTGGAAATTGGTGCTATTGGAGAGATGAGTTTTAGTTGAATAATGAGGTTAGAAGTCAAAAAGTTGAAAAGCGTGAGAGGAGAGTAAGTTGAGGCACCTATCATATAAAGTCTTCTCAAGGAATTTAGCCACAAAAGGAAGGAGAGATATGGAATGATAGCAGGGATGGATGGACCAAGTGAAAGGTTTTTAAAAAAATTTTATTATCATGTAAAACACGCTTCCATATTGGTCCTTGTTATAAGACCACACACATACAAAACCAAAACCTCAAAATAAAATCATAAATATACTGATATGAAAGATAGTATTCTTTGATCTACATCCATCTGGCTCCAATAGTTCTTTCTCTGGAGATGGATAGCATTCCCCCATCAAGTCTTTCAGGATTGTCTCAGATCATTGCATTGCTGAGAGTAGCCAAGTTTTCACAGTGGATCATCCTAAAGTATTGTTGGTACTGTGTGTAACATTCTCCCAGTTCAGCTTATTTTGCTCTCCATCAGTTCATGCAGATCTTTCCAGCTTTATTTATTTATTACAAAGTACATGTGATAACAAATTACTACATCAGTTTTCTGAAGTTATATGATTCAAATTGTCTTCCTCCTTTTTTTTCCTCCCCTCTCCTAGAGCTGACAAGCAATTCAATCTGGGTTATACATGTATTATCATGGAAAATATATTCCCATATTGATCTTTCCAGCTTTTTCTGAAATAATTTTGTTATGTGAGTATCCCACAGGACTCTGGGGAAGGCACTTGAAGTGATGCATATGTGACCCCTTTAAAAAAGGGAGTTGAGTAAGTGAAGCAGCTTCTGGTTTGGTGAAGGGGACCTGAGGGAGCTTTGCTGGTTCGTGACTGAGACTGTTCCACGTGGTGAGTTTAAAGACTGAATCTTCCTGAACTTCTATTAAGAAACTTCTTTTTATAGATTCTGTGAATGAAGTTTGCTCCATTCACCTCTGGGCCTCAGGCCCTTTAACCCTTGGCTGAGGGTTAAGATCTACCTGGATTAATTAGTGAGATAGATTCTTATTTTCTTCCTCTCTCTCTTTTCTCATGTTAATAAACTTCCATAAAAGTCAATTTTGATTTGAGATTATTATTAATTAAGGATTGATAATAGTTCAATCCTCTGGTGACCATCTTTAATATATTGAACCCATAAAACCCCCTTTTCACCCTTACATTCCTCAATTCCTATGGATTCAATTTTTATCTCTGTACTGATGATTCTTAAATCTATTTATCCAGGCCTATAATTTCTTATGGCATAGTAGCATTCCATCACCAACATGTATACAATTTGCTCAACCATTCCCCAATTGATGGGCTATCCCCTCAATTTCTAATTCTTTGCCATCACAAAATGAGCAGCTATAAACATTTTTGTACAAGTAGGCCCTATGTCCTTTTTTATTGTATCTTTGGGATACAGAACTAGTAGTGGCATTATCAGATCAAAGGATATGCCCAGTTTTATAGTCTTTTGGGCATAGTTCCAAATTGCCCTCCAGAATGGTTGGATCAGTTCACAATTCCACCAACAATGCATTAGTATCCCAATTTTGCCACATCCCTTCCAACATTTACCATTTTCCTTTACCAACATATTGGCCAATCTGATAGGTGTGAAGTGGTACCTCAGAGTTGTTTTAATTTGCATTTGTCTCATCAAGAGGAATTTAGAACATTTTTTTCATATGATTATTGATGGCTTTGATTTCTTCATCTGAAAATTACTTGTTCATACCCTTTGACCATTTGTCATTTGAGGAATGACTTGTATTCTCATAAATTTGACTTAGCTCTTTATAAATTTGAGAAATTAGACCCTTATCAGAGACAATTATTATAAAAATTATCCCCCTGTTTGTTGTTTCCTGTCTAATCTTGATTAGATTCATTTTGTTTGTACAAAACTTTTTTGATTTAATAGAATCAAAATTATTCATTTTACATCTTATAATATTCTCTATTTCTTATTTGGTCATAAAATTTTCCCTTTTCCAAATATATACCAGGTAAACTATTCTGTGTTCCCCCAATTCAGTTAAGGCATCACTCATTACATCTAAATCATAAATCTATTTTGACCTTATCTTGGTATAGAGTGTAAGATATTGGTCTATACCTTAAAGCTCACATTCCTAATACAATATTAAACAATAGTGGTGATAATGGGCATCCTTGCTTCACTCCTGATCTTTTTAGGAAGGCTTCTAACTTATCCCCACAGTAGATGATAATTGCTGATGGTTTTAGGTAGATACTACTTATTATTTTAAGGAGTGACCTATTTATTCCTATGCTTTCTAGAATTAAAAAAAAAATAAGAATGGCTGCTATATTTTGTCAAAGGCTTTTTTCTGCACCTATTGAGATAATTACATGATTTCTGTTAGTATGGCTATTGACATTGTTAATTATGCTGGTAGTTTTTCCAATATTAAACTAGCCCCACATTTCTGGTATAAATCCCATAGTCATAGTGGATAATCTTTGTGATATATTGTTGTAGTCTCCTTGCTAGTATTTTATTTAAAAAATTTGCATCTATATTCATTAATGAAATTGGCCTATAATTTTCTTTCTCTGTTTTTGCTCTTCCTGGCTTAGGTATCAGCACCGTATTTGTGTCATAAAAAGAATTTGGTAGGATTCTTTCTCCACCTATTTTCCTTAATAGTTTATATCGTATTGGGATTATTCTTTAAGTGTTTGCTAGAAACCTGGAATTATGCTCTGTAACAAGGAACTTCTGGAAAAGATGGAGAACAGCCTGAGTGACAGGCTCATTGGTTACAGAACTTGGAATTTACCCAGGTGGCATGACCCAAGGGCAAAAGACAGTTGGGACCACCTCTATAAAAGCCCAGGGGCTCAGCCACCCAGGGTCTCAGGTTTGAGAAGGGAACCTTGGGAGAGGGTGGTGAAGGGAGGGTAGACTATAGACCTGCTAATCCAGCATCCATACCTCATTACCACAAGAAGTTTCATTCACCTTGTTACTAAATTGAGCTGAGAGATAACAACAGCACAGCTGCCAAGAAGAACATCACTATGCCTCCCTTTCTTTGGTTCAGGCCATGGCCAGGTCCGACCAGGGACAATGAGAGGGGGAAGAATCTTCAGCCAAATATCAACCTAGTGTTCTTAGATTTAGATTACTTTAGTTTCAATAGGCATAGCTTAGCATTTTCCCAGCACCTCTTTCCTTATCCTGTTTTTACCCTTTGAGTTAAAGCATTAAACCCTGTTTCAACCTGATTCAAGTGAAGATTGGTATTTCTTTCCCAGGCTAGTAAATATCTGCAGCTATAGGGGAAAGGGTTTATCAACACCGAAGTCAGAATAGCGTTATCCATTCAACACATAAACAACCAGCCCATAACCAACCTTTATCATCGAACCCAACCCCAAGCCAAAGAGCCAGAGGAGCTGCTGAACATACATACAGCTCCTCACTTAATACTTGGCTTGGACAATGTTAAAGGGGCGAGGGCTTGGCTAAGCTAAACATCCATAAGTCCTGGTGGTTACTGTTGTGAGGGTGAAGAGACAGACAGGAAGTGTTCTCTTGGGCTGCTAGAGCCACACAGGAAGTCAGGGGGATTTGAACATTCTGTGAGGGGGCTCAGTCATTGGTTGTGAGATGAAAGTTCTTAACCAGTGGTGAACTGCTCAGAGCTACTCAGCCTCCACCCCAGGTCATTCATAAAATCTCTGTGGGAAGGCAAAATACTATCAGGCCTGGAGTAGCCCCAGAGAAAGGGATTTTTACAATTTTTTTGTGTTTTGTTCTCTGTGTAATTGTACTTGTATTTAATTGTTGGTTGTTGTAATTGTGATTGTTGTAATTGTGATTGTTGTTCATAGTTGTTATTAGTCAATAATTGTGGCTAATAATAACACTGGTTTTGTATATGGCTGGTTGGTTTGGGCAATGATGGGAACAATGGCATTTGAAGATTGGATTGATTATGTCCTCTTGACACTGTGGCAAGGAGTATGGGCTATCCCATAGCTGTGGTTCAAAATCATACCCAGGTATTGTAGGGGGATGATGGATGTTGAAATAGCACAACCTATTTTAAGCATTAATATCTTGGATTTGTTATCACATATGCCAATCATGATACTTACTGGTTATATTGTTTTTAAGTTAAGGTGGATGGTCTTTCGTGTCACTTACTGTTTTAAGATCATAGTGACCTGGTGTTTTAGGAATTCTGAAACTAAACAAATGTTATGGTTATTGCAAATCAAACTGAATAATTTGGAATTGTACATGTAGAATGGTGGTGTTTCTGGTCAACTTCTTAGTCCTCCTAATACTGGCAATGTGGCTGTATTTTCACACATAGAAAATTCTGGCAAAGTGTTACATCTAAGGCTGAGTTGGAACAGCAGGCACAAAGCAAGGTTGATAAACCCATTACTCTTTTTCCCCTTCGCGACCTTTCGATTGTACATGATGATGGCATTTTACATGTGAGGCACCATACAAGATTTAGGTCTGAAGATGTGGAAAATTTAAAAAGAAAGATCCCAAATTTCCTTGATGATTCTGGGAAGTTTGTTAAGATCTTTAAGGCATTTATAAAAGTCTATGACCCAGACTTTGAAGATTGCTGGTATGTGTTGGGGGAGATCTTGTTACGTCATGATAGGGCCAAGTTTGTTGAGACCAGGAACACAGAAGGAATGACACCATGACCAGTAGCCTGGGAGGAACTAGACCTCAATTCAGTTCCCATATACCAAATGTTAAAACAGGCGAGAAAGTCATTAATAAAAACCATGGAGAAACACGCAAAGCATCCAAATTCGTGGTCTAAATTTGAGAGAATCAGGCAGACAGCACAAGATACCCCAGCAACATTCCTTGATAGAATAATTGAGGCAGTCGAGATGTATTTAAATATGAATATATTAGAGGATACCACCGTGGACCATGTAAAAAGAATATTTGTTAGGAATTCTGTTCCCCAGGTTAAGAAGTTCTTTACAGATAATTACCCTGATTGGGAACTTTTGAGCCTGGATGAGTTAAAACAAAAAGCCACTTATGTGCTTGCACAGGAGAAAGAAAAGGGAAGTGATGAAAAAGATACCATAATTGAAAGCCTTAGGAAGCAGTTAAGGGAGGCGAATTCTAGAGCCAATGAGAAGGAGATAAATGAAATTAAAGCAGTGGCAGCATTAAGGGCAGCAGAGAAGAAGAATAATGCTAATACTTATAAGACCAGTTGTAATGCAAACACAAGAAATCAGAGGCAGGAATCTTGCTATGTTTGTGGCTGGATTGGACATTTTGCAAGGGAGTATAGATATAGAAGAAGATCATATGGGCAGAGGTACAATAATAACAATGGATTTAATTGGTTTAATAATAATTATGGATACAGGGGAAATAACTGGAATAATGGTTTTAATCATAGAAATGACCAGCAAAATGTGTTCCAATACCAGAACATGCTGCCAAGGTGCTCAAGTTCCTAATTTGGCAATGATGCAGGATTACATACAAACTGGAGAACGCCCAAAATTTAGCCATGTTGTACAAGGGAATGTTAGTAATGGTAACATGAATGGAGGGACAGCTTCATTATGAAGGTGTGCCCGAAGTTCAGAAGTAATTGATCAAGGTAATGGGACTAAAGTGAATGTTGATGAAATTGTATGTGTTAAGGATAATGATGATGTAATTGTGAATAATGGAAACGGTGCACTTGGTGTTAATATTGATTTTATTGGTGATAATAAGAATTTAATTAATAATGGTAATGAGTTGATCAGTGTTAATTTAAATGGAATCAATGATAGTTTAATCAATGTGAATGATAATTTGATGAAAATCAATGATAATTTGAATGGTGTTAATGTTAAATTATCTGAATTAACCGCTGGTAATGGTGTAAGTAGTACTTTAACCAGTGTTAATGGTAATTTACCCACTGGTAGTGCTAATTTAACTAGTGTTGGTAATAATGTGATTAAAAATGATGATGGTTTATATGGTATTGATAATAATTTGATTACTGTTGTAAATAATTGTGAGAAAAAGAGAAATAGTGTTGCAAATGGTGTTAGAAGTTCTAGTAATTAAGGAATCAAGAAGAATAATAGAAATTGTGATTTGAGTAAGGATAATTTGATTGTAAATAAGAACAATGATACCAGAATAGAGGTGAAAAGGACCAATGGTATAATATCCTGGGAAAATTCTGTAATTCACAACAATGTTAACTTGGATGGGCAGGAAATGGCTGAGCTATGTTCTGATGTTACTGTTTTAGCTCCTGTGTTGGAAACTTTCCAACCTCCCAATAGTGTGTGTTCCAGAATGTCCAATGAATCTGTTGGGAAGGGATTTGTTGTGTAAATTATGGGCTACAATCCAATGTACTGAATCTGGTGATATTTCTTTGCATCTCCCAGAGGAATCTTTGAAGGCTTTTCCATTGCTTTTCTTAGATTCCAGCAGTACAGAGGATGACTTAGGTACTATCTATCCAATACCTGAGGATATACCTAAGGATTTGTGGTCAAGATCATCTACAGATGTTGGGTTGCTAAAATCAGCTACTCCAGTCAGGGTGAAGACAAAGGAAGGACCAGTTCCTTGTGTGCCTCAATATGCCTTGACTAAGGAGGCAATAGATGGTATACAACCTATTATTGAGTCCCTAATCCAACAAGGGATAATAATACCATGCTTTTCTGAGTACAATACACTGATTTTGCCTATAAAGAAGCCAAAACTGGATGAAAATGGCCGACCTGTTTACTGATTTATTCAAGATCTAAGAGCGGTAAATGATTATGTCATCAAAACACATCCAGTTGTTCCAAGTCCAGCTGCTATAATTTCTTCCATTCCAAGTCAGGCTAGATATTTCCCCATGGTAGATTTATGTTCTGCATTTTTCTCAATACCAATTTACAAGGATTCTCAAAAGATCTTTGCTTTCACTTGGGAGATGACTCAGGAGACGTGGACTTGTTTCCCACAGGGGTATACCGACTCACTTTCCCAGTTCTCTCAAATTCTAAATTGAGATCTAAAAACTATTAAATTTAAGGAGAGTAAATTGGCGCATTTTGTGGATGATATTCTTTTGGCATCCTCAAATGCAAAGGTATGTCTTAGGGATAGCAAGATTCTTTTGATTGAATTGTATAAACGAGGACATAAAATCTCCAGAGCAAAATTACAATTTGTTTTGCCCCGGGTGCAATATCTAGGATTTGTGTTGTCAGAGGGTTCCAGAAGTATTACACAAAAGAGAATAGCTGACATACAGAAATTGAGTACACCTAAAACTAAGAAACAACTTAGAGCTATTCTTGGAACTACTGGTTTCTGTAGACAATGGATTCCTGGATATAGTGCAATCACTAAATGTTTAACAGATCTGACCAGGAATACAGAACCAGAACCTCTGAAACTAAAGCCTGAACATCGATTAGCCTTGAATAAGCTGAAAGAAGCCATTCTATCTGCACCTGCATTAGGAATCCCAGACTATGAGAAACCTTTTCAGCTATTTGTCAGCGAAACAAAAGGTATAGCTTCTGGTGTGTTGACACAGACTTTAGGACAAAGTTATTGTCCAATTGGGTATTACAGCTTTCAATTAGATCCAATAGCTGCGGGGACAGTACCCTGTCTAAGGGGGGGTAGCAGCAGCATCTGTGTTAGTCCAGAAGTCAGCTGATCTAGTTTTGGGATGTCCTTTAATGGTCTATTGTTCACATCAGATAGAAGCACTAATGAAGAAGTTTCATACTCAAGCATATTCTGACCAACGAATAGCTAAGTATGAAATTATTCTCTTAGGTAGTGAGAACATCAAGTTGAAGAGATGTAGCATACTTAATCCAGCTACTCTTCTTCCTGATTTGCCAAAGAACAGTGAGCCATTGCATGAATGTGTTGAGGTAGTAGATCTTGGATATGCCTAGGATGGATTTAAAAGACACTCCACTAGAAAATCCAGATGTTATTCACGGATGGATCATCATATTTATGTAATGGAATCAGATGTACTGGTGCTGCAGTTGTCACAGAATTTGAGACACTGTGGTATGGCGCATTACCTAGTAATCTTAGTGCTCAGGGTGTGGAATTGGTGGCATTGAAGCAAGCATGTCTTCCAGCTGAAGGTAAAAGTGTCAATATTTACACAGACTCTTGGTATGCATTTTCTGTTTGCCATGCAACAGGAACAATCTGGAAACAACGAGGTTTTATTACTGCATCAGGAAAACCAATTGCTCATGCTGGAATAATAACTGAGTTGTTGGAAGCAATCCAAAAAACAAAACAGCTGGCAGTAATTCATTGTTGGAGTCATACTCGTGGTAGAGATTCAGTCTCTAAAGGAAATCACAGAGCTGATATCACTGTGAAGTATGCAGCCCAGAATGCTCCAATTTATGTAATGAATTTAACATCTATTGATTCTGATGATCTAGAGAAAGCTTATGTAGACTCAGATATCAAGAAATGGAAGGATAAATTTGGAGCTAGGAAAGAACATGGGATATGGATTACTGATACAGGAAGACCATTGTTACCAAAAGATTATACCTATTTGTGTCAAGCCATTCACACAAAAGGTCATTTTGATACACAAGCTGTTGTGGATTCCATCAAGAGACAATGGGTCGCTCCTGGAATAAGTACTGTTGCAAATAAGATCTGTAGTAGCTGTCCAGGCTGCCAAAAGTTCAATCAAAGTGCATTCAGAAAGAAAGGTTTGGGTGGTACACCTTCAGCATATTGCCATTTGAGAGTTTGCAGATTGATTATATCTCTATGCCTAAAGCTGGGAAATACAAGTATTGTCTTGTGATAGTTGATAGACTAACTAAATGGCCTGAAGCTTTTCCATCAAATACCAACACAGCTAGTTTTGTGGTGAAAGTGTTACTCAAGGAAATTGTGCCTAGATTTGGTGTACCTTTAACCATAGATTTGGATAAGGGATCTCATTTCACTCAGGATATCCTTAGAAGAGTCTATGAGAATCTAGGAACAACACCTAAATATCATGTTCCTTATCACCCACAAAGTTCAGGTCAGGTGGAGCATATGAATAGGGAACTCAAGACTATGGTTGGGAAACTCTGTGCTGAAACTCATCTCAAATAGCCAGAGATTCTTCCCATAGCTTTTTTTTACCTTTGTACAAGACCAAGAGTGGATCTGCATATATCATCGTATGAGATGCCCTTTGGACATGCTCCACTGCAAGCAAAAACTTGTAAGGCTGTTTATGCATCCCTCTTAGGAGGTGATTGCCAAATTGCTTCATATTTAAGTGCTTTACAGCAGAGGCTAAGAGAATTACAAGATATGGGAGTATTAATTCAATCTGGTCCATTGGATTATTCTCTTCATAATTTTCAACCAGATGATATGGTCTATGTGAAAAATTTTGTCAAAACCTTGGCAACAGAACAAAATTGGGTAAGTCCTTATACAGTTGTATTAGTTTCACCATCTTCTGTAAAAGTTTTAGGTAGAGATTCGTGGTATCATTGTTCACATATTAAATTAGCACATGGAATAGATAATGAAAATGTAGAAATTGTTAATGATGATGAAGAAGAAGAAGAAGAAGAAGAGATTGTATAATTTGAGATCTTCAGTCAATTAGAGTCTGCAGTCAGAAAGTTTAGTAAGGAGAGGAATATTCCGGTGGAAGAGGACATTCGGATGGAAGAGGACATGGATGAAGAGGATTTAGGATTCAGGATTTATGGACTTTGTATTAAGACTGATAAACTTATGACTTGAACTGATAAAACTTCATTTTCAAGGATTTTCTTAAAGAAGAGGATTAATCATGGACAATTTTGATTAAATGGTTTAGAAGTGTTTTAGGTAATGTAAATAGTAACTCTACATACTCATATGCATCCAACATTGCACATAAAACTATTGAGAGCTTCAACGTAGAAGAAGAGAAGAAGAGGAAAAGGAGAGAGGAGAAGATTTCCTAGAGGAATGGAACATCATAAGAAGAAAGGAGATCTGAAGGAGATCTGGAGTTTTGGTAGGCATCATACATCCATCAGTGACATGCTGCAACACAATATAGCAAAGAAACAACATGACAAATCAAATACATACGACACAAACATGTTAGGATACATTGTGTTCCTTATGGAATGAAACAATGTATAAATACTAACAAAAATATGTATATCATGCATGTATATAATATGTAGATGTTGTATATATGTATCATTGTATGTATGTATCATATGTATATGTGTGTATAAATGTAAATTCTGTGAATACTTTGATATAATTGAGTTGCAAACATTCAAATGTGATTTGCATAAGGGAGTATGATGTTTTGTTTTAATTTTGATGTAAAGACTTATGCAATGTTGTGTTAAAATGTGTTTTCAAAAATAGTTTGCATTTATTAGTTAGTAGGATATTTCTGTATTAGAATAGGAGTTATGTTTGATGTTTGTTTTGACTTTTGTGTTGACATTTCATATTTGCTGTTGATTTTGTAGGAAATTTTACATTGTTACTTGTTGCTTTATGCTTTGAACTATGTAACTGTTCGATGTATTTATCCTTTTACCTTTCCTTGTTGAAATCCCTAGTGTAGGGTAGAGTAGGATAGTGTTAGATAGAATAGAGTTAGTATAGGTTGTTTGTTATTTTGGGTTAGAATTTTAGTTTAATTTATAGTGCACAAATACCAAAATTTTGTTAATTTTGGCTTTGTGCAAAGGGGGGGAACTATTGTGAGGGTTTATTTAGCAATTAATTTAGTGATAGTGTTGGACCTAGCAGGAAGGGCTGGAGGATTCCAAGATGGAATGAAGGAGCAGGAAGTGGGCTTGTGACTCTGAGAGAGAGACTCCATTAGTGGTTGGGACATAACTGTTGCTAACCCAGGGAGATCTCAGAGTTAGGGAAAAATAGCATCCAGGTTCCCTGGGATCCTGAGACGTGAAGGCTTTCAGCAAGTGGACCACAGACCTGCAAAGCTGCACCAAGTGGGGAAGTGGTTTGGGATCTGGTGGACAGCATTTCAAACTCACTCTCCCTACCTGGGTACCTTGGATCACCTGGTGGAGTTGGCTCTTGGCATCCTGTGACCATCCTTGGATTACCGTGAGACCCCAATTGAAAGCCATCCTCAGGCCCTTTAGCTGAGCTGACCAAACCTGGCTAGAACCAGGTTTGAAGGAGTTTTCCCTGTGACTTCATTACTACTTCCTTTGGGCCCTGCCTGGCTTAGGTCAATAGGATAGTGTAGTTAAGTCCTTCCCTGCCCCCTGTGGTTTGCCCTTATGTTTCAAGTGTAGAATCCCTTATCCCATCCTTTATTTAGTTACCCTCAATTAAACTGTATAAACTTTTACCTTTGCCTGCTGGTTCCATAGGCCCTGGCCTGGGTGAGCTGGGTGACCATTGGGCCAACTGCCATTCCTGTGTCAGTTAAAAGCTTGGCAGTGAACCCTGGTCTCCCTATCCTGATTGGTCTTGTCTCTCCTTCAACCCAGTGTGTACCCACAAACCATTTAGGTTACATTTAATAATAATAATAACATCCCTGGTGCCTCACCATTACATTACCAGCACATCTTGGTGATCACATCACCCAGCCTCAGATCCATCTAATACCTGAGGATCTAGGGCCAGCTTGTCAGGCCAGCTTATACAGCTTGGAGCCCAAAGAGAGTGTCTTTGACAGCTCAAAGGGCTTTAAAAGAATGCATGCTTTTTGAACCACCAATACCACTACTAGGTTTGTATCCCAAAAAGATAAAAAAAATGGGAAAGAATCTGTTTGTAGAAAAATATTTATATTTAAATATTTTATTTATATTTATTTATTTTATATTTATTTATATTTAAATATATTTATATTTAAAAAAATATTTTGTGGGAAGAAAAAATTGGAAAGTGAAGTGATGTCCCTTGATTGGGAAATGGCTAAACAAATTGTGGTATATGATCGTGATGGAATACTATTGTGCTATAAAGAATGATGAACTGATAGACTTTTATAAGAACTGGAAAGACCTACAAGAACTGATGTGGAGTGAAATGAGCAGAACTAGGATAACATTATACACAGTAACTGAAACATTGTGGGATTATCAAATGTAATAGACTGCTACTAATAGCAGTAACAATCCAGGACAATTTTGAGGGACTTGAGAAAGAATGCTATCCACATCTAGAGAAAGAACTGTGGGAGTAAAAATCCAGAAGAAAACTTATGATTTGGGGTTTTAGTTTTAAAAAATTACTCTATTACAAAAATGAATAATATGAAAACAGGTTTTGAGTGATAATATATGTATAACCCAGTGGAATTGCTTGTCAGCTCCAGGAGTGGGGAGGGAAGAGAGGAGGGAGACAAGAATCATGTAACAATGGAAAAAGATTTAAAAATTAAATTAAATATTTGCTAGAATTCACTTGTGAATACATCAGGCCCTGGGGATTTCTTCTTAGGGACTTCATTGATAGGTTGTTCAATTTCTTTTTCTGCGATGGGATTACTTAAATTTTCTATTTCCTCTTTTGATCATCTGGGCAATGTGCATTTTAAAATGTTCCAAATCCTGGGAGACTACATTTCCCAGGCTTCCCTACCACAACTTCCTCAGACACCTTCCACTTCCTTTGTGGGAGGTGTCTGAGTAAGTTATAAAAGAGAGAGAGGCACCAGTGTTTGGAACCTTTTTTTGGAGAAGCACCTTTTCACCAGATTGAGGAGATCCTTTTTCCCCAGACAGCCTTGGTGATCTACCTCCTTAGCTTCCCCAGACCCTTTCCTAACCTAACTAAACCCAGCTTATTCTACCCCTAAAGTGTGACCTGATTTTGTTGAGCTCCAAAGGGCATGGGCTAATTTCCCCACCGGGGCTGGGGACCCTCTATTCTGGCTACCTACCTTCCTTCCCTTCCTATTCCCTTACCTTCTCCCATCCTCATCCTTCCTTCCTTTTTCATCCAACAGCAATTTATATTTTTGTAAATATTCACCCATTTCATCTAGATTGTCAGATTTATTGTCATATAATTGGGAAAAATAGTTCCTAATGATTAGTTTAATTTCCTCTCCATGGGTGGTGAGTTCACACTTTTCATTTTTGATACTGATTCTTTTTTCTTTTTTTATATCAAATTAACTAATGCTATTTTATTTTTTCATAAAACCAACTCCTAGTCATATTACTTCAGTGGTTCTCTTATTTCAATTTTATTAAATCCTTTAATATTTTTTTTTAAACCCTCGTATTTCGGTGTATTGTCTCATAGGTGGAAGATTGGTAAGGGTGGGCAATGGGGTCAGGTGACTTGCCCAGGGTCACACTGCTGGGAAGTGGCTGAGGCCGGGTTTGAACCCAGGACCTCCTGTCTCTAGGCCTGACTCTCACTCCACTGCTACCCAGCTGCCCCCAATCCTTTAATTTTTTAGGATTTCAATTGCCTTTAATTGGGAATTTAAATTTTGTTCTTCTAGTTTTTTTCAGTTGCATGCCCAATTCATTGATCTGCTTTTTCTCCATTTTATTGATATAAGCATTTAAAGATATGTTTTCTCCTATGTACTGCTTTGGCTATATCCCATAAATTTTGACATGTCTTCTCATTGTCATTCTCATTAATTAAATTAGTTCTATAATTTGTTCTTTGACAAGGATTGCCTAGCAGCAGTGAGGGCCGTTGTGATTATGTTGTGAACTCAGAATGGTTGTGATTTTTTTCCATGTTCTTTTAGTAGCATATGTGTAAGTATGAAGGGAATAGGTGGGGGAAGCCATCTAAGATTGAAACTTGGTTGGGCAAAATCAGTGATATGAGAAGTCAAGAGACTCAAGAGAGCAATGTAGAGTTGAGCTGGTTCACTAAGGGTTCAAGGTAGGGAAAGGAGACTGGCCAGTACAGAACTAAGGGATCAAAGAGGTGTTGGTGTAGAAGAGCAGGGTTTGGTATTAGAAGTCGCAGAGAAAAGTAGAAAGCCAATAGACTGATTAGGTAAGAGAATTTCAGAGTTCATAACAGAGGTGGTACATCTGTGGGTGATCAAGATTTACTGATGGGCAAGATAGATGGTATGACCATCTTTGTGTGGGGCTAAGGTGAAATGAAGGAATAGAGCATGGCAAATGAGTAGGTTGAGGAGCTGGGAGGTTAGGGTATTTAAGGGAGAAGCAATATATATGTTAAGTTCCCCAGAATTAAGCTACCAGTTGGGAATCACATACAAAATCCTGTTTTGCATTCAAAGCCTTTTATAACCTAGGTTCCCTCCCTTCCCCACCCAATCCTAACCCTTACCTTCCTAGTTTTCTTGTACTTTATTCCTTACCACATTCTCTTTCATTCAGTGATACTGGCCCTCCTAGTCAAGCCATGAACAAGGTACAGGGGGTTCTTGACCTTTAGGAATTTTCTCTGGCTGTTCCCTATCCCTGGAATGCTTTCTCTTCTCATCTCTGCTCACTGGCTTCCATGAAGCCCCAGCTAAAATCCTACTTTCTACAGGAAGCCTTTCCCAGCACTTAATTCTAATGCCTTCCCTCTGATAATTATTTAATATTTATTCTGTATATAGCTTCTTGGTATGTATTTGTTGTCTTCCCCATTAGACTGTGAGCTCCTTGAGGGCAGGGGATATCTTTGGCCTCTTTCTCTAGTGCTTAGCAGAGAGCAGAATAAAAAATGTTCATTGATTAGGGAGGAAAGATTGCTATTCCGATAATGAAGTCATTGAAGATGTAAAGAAGTATCCTAGAAGTCTGTGGACAATAGCTATCAGGGTTTTGATTGGGTGGGTAAAGTTGCGACCTCTGGCAAGTTGATTAATTCCATCCTATTTCTTCATCTTTAAATTTGGGATAATTTTTACAATAATTAATAGCACCTCATAGGTGTAAAGATCAAATGAGATAACACATTCAAGGCTCTACAGAATTATTAAAAACGAGCGGGTTGGACTGCATGTCTAATTAAACGTTTGACATCCATCCATCCTTTCTAGTTGTAATTGTGTGGTTCACTTCACACATAATGATTTGATTATAAAACTGTGTGATCCTAGACAGGTCTTTGCCACACTCCAGAAAGGGCATTTCCTCAAATGATCTCAAACCCTTTCAGTTTCAATGGTTTTTGATCTCTAAGTTGGTCATTTCCCCAGTCTGCATCTTTGTTTCCTTCTCAGTAAAAGATGAGCAGACTGGCTCGAAAGCCCAGATACTGGTAGAGAAACCAGGAAAAGGCAGAAAACGGTTCGCCAGGCCCCGCCCACTGACTTCCTCGGAAAGGGGCGGAGCCACACCCCCCACATCTCGCCTCCTTTCGGCGCGCCCCGCCCGCTGTTGTAGACCTCTGCACTCTTTCCACGTCTCGCGAGATTTGCGACTGACCGCTTCTGCGCACTACGCCCTGCCAGCAACCAAGGCGCCAAAGGCGGGGGGGAGGAGGGGGGAAAAAGGGGAAAGTTGGGGGGGGCCAAGGGGGGAAGACGGTGCGAACGGCGCGGCCGCCATCTTGTTTGTGCCCCCGCTCCGCGCTCTCTCC
>NC_058132.1:76134840-76168753 GCF_016433145.1 Gracilinanus agilis | reverse complement strand
CCAACAGCAATTTATATTTTTGTAAATATTCACCCATTTCATCTAGATTGTCAGATTTATTGTCATATAATTGGGAAAAATAGTTCCTAATGATTAGTTTAATTTCCTCTCCATGGGTGGTGAGTTCACACTTTTCATTTTTGATACTGATTCTTTTTTCTTTTTTTATATCAAATTAACTAATGCTATTTTATTTTTTCATAAAACCAACTCCTAGTCATATTACTTCAGTGGTTCTCTTATTTCAATTTTATTAAATCCTTTAATATTTTTTTTTAAACCCTCGTATTTCGGTGTATTGTCTCATAGGTGGAAGATTGGTAAGGGTGGGCAATGGGGTCAGGTGACTTGCCCAGGGTCACACTGCTGGGAAGTGGCTGAGGCCGGGTTTGAACCCAGGACCTCCTGTCTCTAGGCCTGACTCTCACTCCACTGCTACCCAGCTGCCCCCAATCCTTTAATTTTTTAGGATTTCAATTGCCTTTAATTGGGAATTTAAATTTTGTTCTTCTAGTTTTTTTCAGTTGCATGCCCAATTCATTGATCTGCTTTTTCTCCATTTTATTGATATAAGCATTTAAAGATATGTTTTCTCCTATGTACTGCTTTGGCTATATCCCATAAATTTTGACATGTCTTCTCATTGTCATTCTCATTAATTAAATTAGTTCTATAATTTGTTCTTTGACAAGGATTGCCTAGCAGCAGTGAGGGCCGTTGTGATTATGTTGTGAACTCAGAATGGTTGTGATTTTTTTCCATGTTCTTTTAGTAGCATATGTGTAAGTATGAAGGGAATAGGTGGGGGAAGCCATCTAAGATTGAAACTTGGTTGGGCAAAATCAGTGATATGAGAAGTCAAGAGACTCAAGAGAGCAATGTAGAGTTGAGCTGGTTCACTAAGGGTTCAAGGTAGGGAAAGGAGACTGGCCAGTACAGAACTAAGGGATCAAAGAGGTGTTGGTGTAGAAGAGCAGGGTTTGGTATTAGAAGTCGCAGAGAAAAGTAGAAAGCCAATAGACTGATTAGGTAAGAGAATTTCAGAGTTCATAACAGAGGTGGTACATCTGTGGGTGATCAAGATTTACTGATGGGCAAGATAGATGGTATGACCATCTTTGTGTGGGGCTAAGGTGAAATGAAGGAATAGAGCATGGCAAATGAGTAGGTTGAGGAGCTGGGAGGTTAGGGTATTTAAGGGAGAAGCAATATATATGTTAAGTTCCCCAGAATTAAGCTACCAGTTGGGAATCACATACAAAATCCTGTTTTGCATTCAAAGCCTTTTATAACCTAGGTTCCCTCCCTTCCCCACCCAATCCTAACCCTTACCTTCCTAGTTTTCTTGTACTTTATTCCTTACCACATTCTCTTTCATTCAGTGATACTGGCCCTCCTAGTCAAGCCATGAACAAGGTACAGGGGGTTCTTGACCTTTAGGAATTTTCTCTGGCTGTTCCCTATCCCTGGAATGCTTTCTCTTCTCATCTCTGCTCACTGGCTTCCATGAAGCCCCAGCTAAAATCCTACTTTCTACAGGAAGCCTTTCCCAGCACTTAATTCTAATGCCTTCCCTCTGATAATTATTTAATATTTATTCTGTATATAGCTTCTTGGTATGTATTTGTTGTCTTCCCCATTAGACTGTGAGCTCCTTGAGGGCAGGGGATATCTTTGGCCTCTTTCTCTAGTGCTTAGCAGAGAGCAGAATAAAAAATGTTCATTGATTAGGGAGGAAAGATTGCTATTCCGATAATGAAGTCATTGAAGATGTAAAGAAGTATCCTAGAAGTCTGTGGACAATAGCTATCAGGGTTTTGATTGGGTGGGTAAAGTTGCGACCTCTGGCAAGTTGATTAATTCCATCCTATTTCTTCATCTTTAAATTTGGGATAATTTTTACAATAATTAATAGCACCTCATAGGTGTAAAGATCAAATGAGATAACACATTCAAGGCTCTACAGAATTATTAAAAACGAGCGGGTTGGACTGCATGTCTAATTAAACGTTTGACATCCATCCATCCTTTCTAGTTGTAATTGTGTGGTTCACTTCACACATAATGATTTGATTATAAAACTGTGTGATCCTAGACAGGTCTTTGCCACACTCCAGAAAGGGCATTTCCTCAAATGATCTCAAACCCTTTCAGTTTCAATGGTTTTTGATCTCTAAGTTGGTCATTTCCCCAGTCTGCATCTTTGTTTCCTTCTCAGTAAAAGATGAGCAGACTGGCTCGAAAGCCCAGATACTGGTAGAGAAACCAGGAAAAGGCAGAAAACGGTTCGCCAGGCCCCGCCCACTGACTTCCTCGGAAAGGGGCGGAGCCACACCCCCCACATCTCGCCTCCTTTCGGCGCGCCCCGCCCGCTGTTGTAGACCTCTGCACTCTTTCCACGTCTCGCGAGATTTGCGACTGACCGCTTCTGCGCACTACGCCCTGCCAGCAACCAAGGCGCCAAAGGCGGGGGGGAGGAGGGGGGAAAAAGGGGAAAGTTGGGGGGGGCCAAGGGGGGAAGACGGTGCGAACGGCGCGGCCGCCATCTTGTTTGTGCCCCCGCTCCGCGCTCTCTCCGTTCTCCGTCACTCACACACAACCCCCCCCAACCCCGAGCCGGACTCCTCCAAGGCGCCGGGAATTGGCGGCACTCCGAGCCCTCTTCCCGAGCAGCCAGAGGTGCGGCGGGTAAGTGAAGCAGGGAGCGGCGGTGGGCGGGCTGGGTGTGAGGGCGGTAAGGGGACAGGCCTGAGGGGAGTGGGGTGCTCGCCGCGGACCTCCGTGGCTCTCAGACTTGGCCTCCCAGCTCCGGGCCATCTTATTCCCCGCCCCTTCCTCTGCTCCCCCCCGCCCAGCGGCACGCAGTGGTTCGATCCCACCCCGTCCCGCTGGCCAGCGCCGCGCCGCCATGTTGTGTCCTCGCGGGGCGCCGCCGCCGCCTGCGCTCGCGGTGTCCGCGCGCCTTTCGCCGGCCCGCGGGCCCTCTCCCATTGGCGGAGGGGCCGGCGGCGGCGGCGGCGGCGGCGGGGGAGGAAGGGGGGAGCCTTGATCGTGATTGGTCGGCGGAGAGGAGGCCGCGGACCTAGCGCCTTATTGGTCGCCACGGCTCCGGACTGGAGAGGGAGGGGGCTTTCGGGGAGGTGTTGGAGACCGAGGGGTTCGAGTTCACCCTTTCACCCCACGTGCTTTAAGGCTGACCGAGAGTTGGGGTTGCGCAGCGCTGCCGCGAGGGAGGCCGACTAGAATCGGGGGGGCCAGACATGGGAAGTCTGGAAGCTTTTTTGAATCTGGGGTGTCAGATAGGAATGCTAGTGCTATGGAGGCGGGGGACACAGGATGGTAAGAAGAGCTGGCGGGAGGGAGTCAGAGAGCCAAGCCTCGGGGAGGGAGAGGAGTATAGAAAGGGATTTGGAAAGAGTATGGAGTGCAGCAAAAGGCGTGTGTGTGGTTTGGGGGAGGTATAGTAAGAGAGGTGCAAGTCTCAGGTCTTAGTGGAGGTCACAATAAGAGATGGGTCTCACGTGGGTTGGATTGTTGAGTTTGCAATGGACATTGAAGAAGGTCAGGTTTGGAAACTGGACGAATGCTTGGTGTTGGCAAATTCCTGAGTATAGGGGCATAGTTGGGGCAGTGGATAGTGCTCTTCCTGGAGTAGGAAGACCCGAATTCAGATTTGGCCTTAGACATTTTACTTGTATCACCTTGGGTGTCTTCAGCGATGTTTGTCTTTAAGATTAGGATAATAACACCTACCCCAAAGGGTTGTTAAGATTATATTAAAGCACTTGGCCCGCAGAGCCTGGCATATAGTAGGAAGTCTATAAATGCTTATTCCACTCCCCCTGCCCTCTTGATCTGATGGTATGGTACAGAGTGAGCGGCATAATGAAGGAATGATAAGCCTAGGGCTTGATATGTATTTTGAGGGCCAGTTAAGAGAAATGTCAAACTCTTTTGCATAGTATGGGAACAGGGGCACTGGGACTGGAAAAAATTTAGATGGTGTTGCCAAGTCTTAGAAAACAGCATCAGACTTAGGGTAAGGGAACAAAGTAAAGGGGAGATGCCCCATTCTTCAAGGCAGAATGGTCTGGTATGCATGATAAAGAGTGATACAGGATTCTAGAGGAAAAGAAGGCCTAAAAAATCTTAAGAAACATAAAGGAGAGTTTACCCTGAATACACCTCTGAAGGGCAAGAGGGTTCATTTCAGGGGTATAGGGTATATATCTGCTATGGGAAGATTGGGTGAGAAACCAGGACTTTGGGAGAGCTACAGCTTGGAAAGCCATGCCTACTCTTGCTCTTCTCTGGAAATAACTGAAGGATCAAGCTGGGTAGAGGACCCAGCACCTAGCTCTTTTTTTCTTTTTGGTAATCTGAGTTATTTCTTTTTTCTTTCTTTTTTTTTTGTTTAGCTTTTGGAACTAAAATAACTGAACATAATTTCTCTTCCTTATATAACAAAATTTGACAACAGTTTCTGGTTCCTATTTCATAACGAAATATGACTCTACTCTCTTTCCAATCCAAAGTTTTAAAAAACCAGTGAGCAGCAGGGCACATTCCAAGTGCACTGAATCATACTGGCTCAGGTTGATTTCAGAAGACTCATCCTAAGTCACAGGGACAGGTCAAAACACATTTGTATCCAACTCTCAAAGTTTCCATAGGGACAGTATTTACTGGGTGGTGCTTTTTATCTGCAGCATAGTTGTAAACACCTGTGCTCTTAGTCCATTTTCAAGAGGATTGCATCTTTGGGTTATTGCCTGTGAGTGAGTACATCTAGAGTTTGGGAAGGAAGAAGGAATGGAAACTGGAGCACCAGTAAGATTACACAGATCAAAAAAAAAAAAAAGATTACACAGATCTTGGTCTGTTTAATATTTTGAAAATGGATTTTACTACAGGATTTTTACTCATGTTTAAGTACTCAAGATGAATTCATTTTAGAGTTCAATATAATTGGAATTTATAAATTCAGTAAGCATTGATTAAGGGCTTGTTGTGTACTCTGCTGCTTTTAGGAAGGGAACTGTTGCTTATTGTCTCCTAGGTGATAGGGTATGTATGAAAGCAGATAAATATGTAATATATCTTAATTGATGTGTATATGAGAAAGGTGCACACAAAAGTGTTGTGTGAAGTTGGAGGTAAGGAGTAGAAAACAAGTATTTGATTAGGGATCCAAAGAATGGGAAGAAATTTAATAGGTAAAGGAGGGATATCTTAGGCATAGATAATAACAAAGACAGAGATTTGGGAAAGTATAGGGTTTAGGGATGTGCTGGTAAAGGCCTAACTGGCTCTCTGGGAAAAAAAACAACAAAAAAAAACCTTTGTTCATGACATACTTTTCAGTTTAATCTGCATTATTAATATTTTTCCATCACTTTCTTAAGTCTAGAAAATCAACAAAATAAATTCCAGCCATGATTCATAACAGTTTTTGAAAACATTGAAAATTTAATGGTAGTCTCAGGAACATGTATGATCTGGCTCTGTCATGTGAGCTGGTCTGAATTGACCTCAGCACCCTGGGTATGTTCCAAGGGTAGAGCATTGGTCTAGGCTAACTGGTAGACTGTGTGACAAGTATCTCAGAAGAGGTTAGATGGGGACACATTTGGAAGGGCCTGAAATCCTCAGTAAAGGAGTTTGAACTTTAGGGGAACATTTCATAGGGAGACAGAATATAACGGAAAAGCATTTGTTTTGAAGTCAAAAGACCTAAATTCTGGTGCTTATGCACTGTGCGATCCAGGGCAAGTCATTTCTGAGGGCAAAAGCTTCAAAACTGCTCGGAGACTTTTTGGAATACCCTGTACTTGAGTAAGCACCATGTAAATGTGGATTAGGGCAGGTTGGTGGTCCAGTGGATAGATTGCTGTGCCTTGAGTTGGGAAGATGAGTTCAAATATCCCAGACACTTACTAGTTGTGTGACTTTGGACAAGTTACTTAACCTCTGTTTTCCTCAGTTTCCTCAGGTATAAAATAGGGATAGCACAAATTTGTCAGGGTTGTTGTAAAAAGATCAAATGGCATAATCGCAAATTTCTTAGCACAGTGTTTTGGCACATAGTATTATGTAAATGTTAGGTATTATTGCTTTCATTAAAGATGGTGTGGTAAAGTGGATAGCATTGGCCTTGTATTTGGGAAGAAATGAGTTCAAGTGTTATCTCTGATGTTGCTGTGTGTCCCTGGATAAATCATTTAGCTTCTCAGTACTCCAGCCACCTTTTTAAAGACTAGATCCAAGTCTGATCTCTATTCGCAGAAGTTTTCACACTGAAAGCTCCCCATGCTCATGAAATAACAGGTCCAAATTCTTTTTTCTGGCCTTCCTCCCCTACAGAAAAAAAAAAAAAAGACTATCAGCGTAGACTTTCTCTAAGATGAGTAACACAACTAAATCTGTAGTAAAGAAGACTTTCCTGGCAGAGATGGATATGATGGCTGGATTGGAAGAGACAGAGCAGGCCTAATATATAAGTAGCTTCTGTTGTGACTGATTCCAAAGGGGGTAGTAAAAAGAATCTCTAATGGAGAAATAGGAAATGGAAATCAGGGGAGAGTTGTAAAATTGCTGATGGGATGGAAAAAACAATATTTGGGAAAAATTAGAGAATACCAGAGTTTTATACTTGAGAAGCTTGGGGGTTAGTGAAGATGCCACTGCCAAAAATAGTGAAGTCAAGAGGAGGAGCAGGTTTGGGGGACAGATTAATTAATTTGGTTCTGGACATACTATGTTTGAGATCCAGGTGGAAGATCAGAGTTTTTAGAGGTCATCAGGTCTGATCCTTTTATTTTAAAGATCAGGAAACTGAAGTCTAAATTTAACCAGGCTACACAGCAGTTCAGTGCTCTACTATTACCACATGCATTCAAGTTGAAGTGCGATCTGCTATTTAGGAGAGAATTCAGGACTAGAGGAAGATCTAGTAGTTATTTGTAAAGAGGTAATTGTTTAAGTTTCTGGAGGGAAAATTATTAAGGAAGAAAAGTGTAGAGAAAGAATACCAAAGAAAGACTTGAGGAATATCCAGTTTCAGAGTCAAGAGGATGAACTAGATAAAAAGATGATTATTATAAAAGCTGATAGAGAACCAAGAGAGTTTAATATTATCTTCTGTCTTAGAATTGATACTAAGTATGGATCGAAAGGCAGAATGGCAGTAAGAGCTAGGCAATTGGACTTAAGTGACTTGCCCAGAGTTACATAGCTAGGAAAGGTCAGAGGCCAGATTTGAGTTTAGGACATTTCTCCAGGTCTCAGTCTTTATCCACTAAGCAAACTAAATGCCCCTCTTGGATTTGATTTTTGAGATAGTTTTAGTAAAATTTTGGGTTGTATGGAAGCAAGTAGTTGAGATAATGGATACTGAACTGGATGTATCTGTTAGGAAACTTTTTCAAGAAGTTTGGCAGTGAGTGGGAAGCATACTGTCAAATGTTGGTTGGTTTAGAATGTCTTTTATAGAATTGAGGAAACCTAACCTTGTAGTGTGGAAAACTTGGTTTAAGGACTTCCTCTAACAATACTGGCTTTGTGATTCTGGGCAAGCTACTCTCAGGGCTCGAGGTTGTTAACTTTATGAGACTATAAGTTGTAGAACAGTTACCATCCCCTTTCGTAGAGTTTCCTCATCAGGAGTTCCCTAAAGCAGTGACATCATAGGCCTTAGGCCAAAGGAAAAATTAAGGCCACACAAATAATAGCTGAGGATACTAAACATTTTCTTACTATGGATAAGATGACAGGATTTGCACACTGAACTGAGCTACTCTATTAAATCAGTAATGTGGTCTTTAAGTGTGAAAAAATATTATGGTTTTTATTCTAATTCTGTAGGGTTATTGCTATTAAGTCTACGTGAGGTTTAAAAGAGTATTTGGAAAGGTACTGGGTTTGGAGTCTGGATTTGCCAACAGTGGTGCCATTTCTGCTACTTGTTACCTTTGTGACCTTGGGCAAGTCAGACTTCCGAGTCCTGTTTTCCTTATCTGGATAGTGGAAAGGATTTGGAGTTAGAAGAACTAATATTTAGTTCTAACTCTGTTTCCTACCAGCTGTGTGACTGGGCAAGTTATCAGCTTTCTCCAGGCCTTAAATTTCTCATCTCCAAAATGTAGAGGAAAGAGGAGGGTTGTATTAGAAGATGACTAAAGTCCATTTAAACTTGAGTATACTTCCTTTGTACCAACTATTCTTACTATATCATCGTTGTAAATGCCTTGACTAAAAACTAATTTACTGGCTGATTGTTAATGGGAAGCAGACTGGTGGGGGCTCTTAAGCAACTCTTTACAGTTTTATAGATTTTTTTAAACACTGTCACATAACCATATAGTATTTATAATAAATAAACTTGAGCATTCTGTGGTCTATAAGAGTATTTCAGCCTTAATGGATGTTCTCCAGTGCCTCACAAGGGTTCCAGACACTAACTTCTCAAAGGCTAAGCCATCAGAATGCTGGCTCTGCCATGTTTGAACAATATTTCAGGAAAAGAGTATGTTAAAAAGTCTTTTTACATGTAATTGGGAAAAAAAGTTAATAAAAAAATCCACAATATTTCAAGTAGAAACTTGGAAGAAGCAACTTGTCTGACAACTAGCTTAGTTTAATTTTGAGGGGCTTACCACCAGAACATTGACCTTCAGGTGATAGATTTTAAATTTTGACTGAAGCAGATTATGAAGCCATCTTTGAAGAATTTGTTAGCTGTGACAGTGAGGAAACACATATTTTGAGGAAGGCCTAACTCTTTTAGAGTTAACATAGTCTGACAATGGTATTCAGAAATCTTCTCTATTTTTATGTATAGTTGTGGGAAGAAAAGACTTAGAAAAATCTGGGTTTGGGGCAAGTTATCCTCTATTCCTCATTTCCTCATCTGTTAGGAGTAATAATCCTTAGCTGTCCTACCTTATAAGGTTGCTGTGAGGGTCCAATAAGATAATGAATGTCAAAGTACATGGTAAACTGCACAGTACTTGGCAGCATCAGCCATTGCTCTTACCATTATCAACCTACAATTTTAGTACTAACCTAGTTCAGACTTACTTGGATCCTTTTACTGGAAAGGCTGAGGTGATCGGTTCCCAAGGGCACTTTTGACATGTTAAAAGAATAACCAGCTTCTTCGTTTTTCATGACCAGGTTGGGTTTGTTTGGGAGCTAATATTAAATTCAGTCCAACAAACATTTCTTAAGTGGCTACTCTTTTCAAGGCCAAAGGCAGCACTTTTGATAGTATTTATTCATGCAGCAAACATTCCATCCATGAAGTGGAAGGAACACTGAGATGGAAGAGACCTGGAGTGGTCCTAAATCACTCATTGACCACTATCACTTAGTTACTAGTTTCTCAGAGCCTCAGCTTCTTTATAAATTGGAGGTGACATTACTTTGGCTATCTCAGAGTTGTGGGAAAAGTGCTTTGTAAAATCCTAAAGCACAATGGATCTAGGGCCTGAGTGAGAAAATTAGGAATGTCACAAAAGTATTAATGCAGTTTAAACTCTTTAATTGGGACATTCCTGTGTGTGAGTAGGTAACTTCAAGTATGTGATCATGCAATCTGACCTGCTTGTGAGAATGGTAAGACATTGTTCAGTTCTACATTTATTAAGTACTTGGTTCTGGGTAAGGCACTTTACTAGAGGGGAAGAAAAGAAGAAATGGGCTTTGCCCTCAAGGAATTACATTTTACTGGGAAAAAAGTGTGTCCACTGGTAAGGGAATACAAAAGCATTTGAAATGATTGAGAGCAATGATTGGTGTGGATTAGAGTTAATCTGGGAAGACTTGTGTATTCTGAAGAAAAAGATGGGTAAGCATTAGGAACAGGGGCTCAATCCCCAGCAATCAAGTTTCATTCTTAGGGTTTGGAAAATGGTAGGGAAACTTGAATGGCAAGGCCTTTTGAGTTAGTAAGACTTGTAGAAAAAACAGATGCTCCTTGTTAACCTCATATCTGCTATGCTAGAGTAAAATAGTGGCATTCGGCCCTTCAATTGCAGGATGGTCCTTGTAAGGATTTTTTTTCACCCCTGGTACTGTTGAAATCATCTAGAAGGCTAATGCCTGATTCATGGTGCTTAGAGACTTTCTTCCTCTTGGGAACTTTGGGACTCAGGTGTCCCCAAGGGGTAATCCTCAAGGCATAGAAGCACTTGTTCTCAAGAACTTCCTAGACTCTACCTATGTTCAGAAAAGGAAAAGGCAGCAAGAAGAGGGAAGCCAAGAGAACTGAAGGAAGATCCAGAACACTTTTTTCAGGCTCTGGCAAATATAGGCTACTTATGATGGGTATCTCCTGCAGGTCACAAATTATAGGCTGATTGGAGAGGCAAGAGCAGAGATTGACCTAAAAACTAGACCTGTTTCCTTTCCAGTGCCCTTTCTACTATATCTCATTATGTGAACAGGAAGTTAAGAGAGTTTAAGTGGTTGGTGTCTGATTAAAGGGATGAGGTATATGTGTGTTAGACAACTGTTGGGAGGTTTAAGGTGTTGGTCTAAAATTTATGTTGGTTTAAGGTGTTGGTCTAAAATTTATGTTCTCATAATTTGTCTTTGAGTTGACAGGATGAACATTTTGAAAAAGAGCAACCCATTGGGAGAACCTGGGGATGGAGAAGCAGTTACAGTAATCTTATCAGGAAGCAGTAAAGGACCTGGACTGAGTCTTGGGTGCTGTGGAGACAAAGGAAGTAGACTGCCAAAGTAGACTGGACAGACCCTCGAAGGGAAGATGAGAAGTCAAAGTGAACTCTCAAAGATAACACTATGAATTCTCCCATTGTGGTAGTCTAAAAGTCTAAATCTCATGAGGGCAAAGACTAGGTCTTAAACAAATTATCCATCCTTCCTTAGCTTCCAAGTCAAGTCTAGGCTCATAATAGGTGCATGTTAGGTAGCTGCTGAATTAAATGGAATTCCCATTTTTGTAGAAGTCAGAAGACTTGCATTCAAATCCCAGCTCCAATACTAATTGTATTAATGGTTAAATCACTTCATTTCTCTGATGCCCAGTCTCTTCATCTGTAAAATGTTAATAACATGCCTTCTTGCTTGATGTTGTAGGGCTGTTGTGAAGCGAGTACTTTGTAAAAAAGCATACAGATTAAAAAAATTAAGGGTATTTCATTATGAAGGCAAGAAAATTCTTCCTTAGAGAAAAAGATGAACTGCTATCCTGTTAGTATGCAAAGTGGCCAAGCAGTTGCCTATGTGATACTTGGGTGGAAGTGAAACAATCCTGAACTGCCTTGCCTTGAGGACTTTATTTTCTTTTGAGGGGGTTGGGGGAATAGAAACTGTAGTTTTTTGTATTTTTTTTTTAACCCTTACCTTCCATTTTAGAATCAATACTGTGTATTGGCTCCAAGGCAGAAGAATGATAAGGACTAGACAATGGGAGTCTCAAGTGACTTGTCCAGGGTCACACAGCTAGGAAGTGTCTGAGGCTAAATTTGAAAGACTTTCTATCAGGGTCTGGCTCTCAATCAACTGGGCACATAGCTGTCTCCAGTAGTGTATATATTGAAACTTATCTTTGAACCTCTAAGTTCATTTAAATAGATTAGAACTCCTGTGAACAGAATGAGAAAACTACTGAAATATTATTCTCAGTTGTGTTCATAAATGCTTTATTTACATGACCTTAACCCTCTTGGTAGTTCTCTTTATTACCTCACGTTGCAATTTTTGCCTCTAAATGCATTAGCATATAATATTGTATATCATAATTATGTATATTTAGTCTGTTATTCTAGCTAGCTCTAGATGCTTGAATTCCTTTGAGTCAGGAGGCTAGGCTTACCTAAATTATCCCAAAATAGTTCTCTGCACACCACATCCACTTATTAAGTATTTGTTGTTAAGATGTATATCACAGATGCTTAAATCTTGGGAATATGAACTTATTTTTAAAATATTTGGAAAACTATTTCAATATAATTTCCTTTTTATTCTATGTACTTTATTTTATACATTTAAAACTATTATTTGGAAAAGAGGTCTATAGGCTTCACCAGAAGCCATTACAGAAGAAAGGTTTAGAACCCCTGATGTAGACTAGACTGGTATATCTCCAAAGAGAGATACAGGCTTCATTGTCCTTATTTTTGTTATTCAGTTGTTTATAGTTGTGAATGATTCTTTATGGCTCCATGTGGGATTTTCTTAGCAGAGATTCTGGAATGGCTTGTCGTTTCCTTCTCCAGCTCATTTTACAGAAGAGGCAACTTAGGCAAAGAACTCACAGGGTCACACAGCTACTAAGTATCTGAGGATAGATTTGAACTCAGGAGTCTGAGACTACCTAAGGGAAACCTACGGAATCTGCAAAGTCAAGCAGCTTGCAAAAGTGTGGTAAACCAGGGTTCATCTCCTGATTCTACTATTGGGATCATGAGCAAATCACTTACTTCCTAAGCCTTTGATTTTCAACTCTGTAAAATGAGAGTAATAATTACTTATACAACCTGTTGTTGATAAGGATATAGCCAAGTAATATGGAATTAGGATTATTATTCCATTCATCAGATATAGGTCAATTAAGCCTCACCGTGTTTGAAGACCTGGAATCCATTATTACCTCTCCTTGCTACTGCCCAATAGAGAAAGTGAAAATAAGAATTTTAAAACAGCAAGAAGCAGCTGAATTAAAAGGCAAGACTTAAAACTGGATGCTGAGCTTTGGCTGCTCTGTCTTGGCAGGGGAAAAACAGCAGAGGAGACCTCAGATCACAAAAGATCTTTCTGAATTTCATTCCATTCTCAGGCTACAAATGTCCTAAAGACATTCCTCTTTCTTGTGATGAAAGCAAACTAGTTTTGAGTTATCTGATGGCCAGAAATCTTTCTTTTTCATTTTGTTTATATGGTTTTTCATTTGAGAAGTTAGGGTGGCTACAAGGTCTTTTTACTGTTTTTCTGCATGTAGTAAAAAAAATATCCAGGAGGCAAATAGATTTAAATATTGGGCAAAGTGGTGAGGGCTCGAAGCCTTGGTCTGATCTGTTTTGACAGCCATTTCAAGATCACCTTAGCACAGGATCTTTCATACTTGTTTGATTTTCCTAAATAATCTTTTATATGATAAGATTTCAAAAGGAAATCACCTCTTAATTGGCCATATTACTAGTTTGGATGTTTGGGCTGGCATGGCATTAATGGTATACTTTAGATTGGCAGTTCTCAAAATGTGGTCTACAGATCCCTAGGGGTTCTCAGGACTTTTTTAAGGGGTCCTCAAGGTCAAAACTATTTTCATAATGCTAAGATCTTACTTGCCTATTAAATTACTCCTCCCTTTTCCAAGTATTTCTCTGTGAGGTTAGGTTTTCTTCATACACTTCAACCAAGTCAACATATTAAAGAGACTGAATATAGAAGTAGATATGAGAATCTAATTGTCTCCTATAAAACTTGATATTAGATATTTCCAAAAATATATAAAAGTGTCACTCTTCTCACTAATTTTTAGTGAGAAAAATAGTTACATTTCATAAATATTTTTATATTAACATGTAATATATTTACTATTATTTTGAAATGAATTAATAGACAAGTATTTTGTAATTTTTATCAGTTTTAATTTCAGATGTTTATACATATAATTCATTAACAAAAGCTCTTTAGGGTCTCCAACAATTTTTAAGACTTGAGACCAAAGAATTTTGAGAATCATCTGTCTAGATCCTGTCTTTGTATTAGAGAAAGATTTTTTCCTGATTCCTTCTGTAGATGACATATTCCTCTTACATACTCTCTTCTGATTATGAGATTAGAGGATGTTGGATGTAAAGCAAAAAGGAACCTTAGAAATCATCTTGTCTATAGACAAGAAACTGAGGTCCAGGTCTTCTGACTTCAGATCCAAAATGTTTTAGATGAGAAGAAAACTAATCCTAAGCCTAGGAAAGCATATTTTTATGCTGTGTCCAAAAAAGGAAATCTACATTGGTTTAGTTGTTGGTCTGGAAATAAGTCTGGCAGCCTAGAAGAAAGTCCTAGGACTTTTTGGGTAAAAATCCCACCCTCTGCCAGCATTTTCCCCAGTTTTAAAACTTTATCTTATTCCCATATTTATCACATCTGTGCTGGTATATTTTCTTTGACCTAATTCTGTGGACTGCATTTTTGAGCTTTTAATAAAGTTCTTGTCTTTGGACAGATTTATTTAACAGAGAATTACTTTCTTTTAGGCTGTGGGATTGTATGTATATCCATATTCCTTTGCCTGATTGTCTGAATAGAGACTTTCTCTATTTGAGTGTTTCCTTTCTGATTTACAAATCTAGGTAGGATTCAGACTCATTTCAGTATGTAAAGACTTCCTTGGAATTTAAATGAGTACTACCTATTTAATCTCTCACTATTTTCTTATAAATCAGATTAAGGAATTGTTCTATTCTTGACTAGATATTCATTAATAGGGCATATACATAGCTTTAGCACTGCTCAAAGTAATGAAAAGGGACAAAATGACTCATAGGAAATTATACTTGGAATGTGGGCTATTTTACACTGTTGTTGGTCCAGTTCCATTCCAAGTTGAGTTTCTGAAAGTTCCCTTAATTATTGTTAAACGAGCCTTTCTCAGCTGCCAGTTTGTTCAGTGATCTTTGTGAATGAGGTGGTGGTATCTTGCCCAGAGCTCAGTCAGTGTCCCCCCCCCACCCCCCCAATATTGCATAACTATTTCAAAAAGAAAATAAGACAATGTTCTCTTCCTACTAGAGCTATCTTGAAACTTTTTGTATACTTAATTTTCATTTTAGCCTGTAGCCAAAGGGCAGGGAACATGTTCCTTTTCACACAAATAGATAAAGAACAGTCCCTGTAGGAGACAAAACCTTTTGAGTTGACAATTTACTGGATAGGCAGAAGATTACTATTTATGTGTGCATTTAAACTGACTTGTTTCATTAGTAATAAATTATAGGACTTAGAATTCTGTTATTCATCAATTATATTCTAATTTGTAGATATACATATATATGAGTATATATGCATATATACTTTATATCCATCCATATATGTTATGTATGTATCTGTGTATGTAATATATTTGCTTTGCCTCTCTGAATCAGTGTGCTCCCTGAAGGCCTTTTTTCTTGTTCACTCATTGAAAGCAGCAGTTATGTCTGATTGAGCTTTGTAACCTTCTCATCACCTGTTGCAGTAGGCTGTAGGGAGCTTGATAAACATTTGAATTAAAATGAAAACAAACTTCTTTGTAGAAAACCACTCCTATAATTTTGAGAGACTGTTAGAATGGACATGTGCATTGTCTTTACTTGGTTTTTCTTAAATTTGGCAATTGCCTCAGAAATGAATGTTCCTTCACTCTCTACTCCCATTCTTAAAGCTAAGAAGTCATTTTGGGTAGTACAAAAAAGAGCACTTTTTTTTGCATCAGAAAACCCCAGTTCAGTTCCCAGCTCTGGGCTGTTGCTAACTGTATGACTTTCTATGAGCCTCAATGTCCTTATCTGTAAAATGGGGAAAATAATAATACTCCCACTCATCTCACAAGTATTGTAAGGATCAAATCCTTTGAAATACTATATATAAATGTTAGTTAATAACTAATAATTTGACAAGTAGAATAACTGGCAATATATTGCTGCTCCTTGTAAAACTAGCTCTTTGGAATAATGTGATTGATGTTATTTTGAAAACATTATAGGTTTCTATGTGTAATTTAATGACCCTTTCAAAGGAGTCACTTTTGGAGGCTGTATATTTATTAATAACAGCAACAGTAGCTCTTACATTTGTATAGTAGTTAAGGTTTTAAGTGTTTTTCCCAGAGTATCCCCATGAAGCAGGTAGTTCAAGTATTATGATTTTCATTTTACAGGCTGAGTGACTGACTAGCCCTAGTTACAGCTCCCAAGTGTCAGAGCTACCCTCTCCCCCAAGAAATTTTTTTCCCTGCTACAACTTCAGCCATATTGTCACTGCACAAAAAAAGTTTGCCTGCAGACTCTGAGATCCTTTTTGTGCTTCTAGAGCTACCTTCAGAAACTGGTTACTTTTCCCACTTCTGCAACTACCTTCAGAGAGTAGGGCCCTTTTTCTTGGATCTTCTTGGTGGGATTTGATTTGGATTTGATTTTTGGGAAGGGCCACAAGACTGGCAAGTTAGGTGGTGGATCAAGCTGAGAAATCATGTATTAAAGGGGGAGCGGTGAGAGGTGTGGTATGTGAATTCTTTCTGAAAGGCAATTCCAAGAAAGAAATTCAGAGATAGAGGTACTGGCATTGTTGGAATAATTGTCTAGTTATCACTTGTGCAGAAGTGTACTTGCAGTTTAAGTGAGGGTCTCCATCTATGGTAGCCAAAATTTACTCTCTAAAAGCTCAAATGAGATTCTTGAAAGATCTGCAACTATATAATCATAATACTGACTCCTCACAACTTCCCCCCTTCTGGGCTTCAGAAACTGTTTTCTACCTGGTAGTTCAGGTGAGGGCACTTTCCTTCTTGTCTGTGCAGACCCTGGGGGCAGTTAGGGAGTCTGAAAAGGATATATAGGATTTGTATCTCCTGGACTCTGCTGATCAGTTTTAATTGTTGAAGTGGGGCTTGCTTATACTTTTATAGCAAGAAACCATGTGAAACAATGGAGAGGGCCACTTTTTTTCTGAGGGCATTATGGTGTAGAGCAGTGGTTCCTAAACTTTTTTGGCCTACCACTCCCTTTCCAGAAAAATTGGAAATTAATTTTTTTTTATTTTTAATAGCAATTAATAGGAAAAATAAAGGCACTGTGGCCATCACTGCCCTCCTGGATTGCTGCAGCACCCACCAGGGGGCGTTAGTGCCCACTTTGGGAATCACTGGTGTAGAGTCTTTCCCCAGATTAGCTTGAAGAGGCTTGAGCAGTTTAGTTGGGAAAAGGGGTTGGTTGGGAGTCAGGAAGACTTTTATCTATTGCATTAACTAAATTAAGCCACTCAATCTTCTCAATGATTCTCTAAGATTTAGTAGTTCAGTTGTTTTTCAGTTATGTCTGACTCTTTGTGACCCCATTTGGGATTTTCCTCACAGACATGCTGGAGTTGTCTGCCATTTCTTTCTCCAGCTCATTTGCAATTGAGGATACTGAGGCAAACAGGGATAAGTGACTGCCACTTTCTCTTCCTTTACCTCAGTTTCACATGATGAAGTGGTCTTACTCCTCACCAAGACAATCCTCTCCACTTGTTCAAATGATTCCATTCTATATCCTGCCTCCTCCCACAGATTGACCCTTCTGTCATTGCAGTGCTTTCCCTACTGCCTACAAACATCCTTCTGTAACCACTATGGTCCTATACTTCTGCTATTTGTAGGTAAAGTCCTCAAAAGTTCATCCAGTATAGGTGCTTCCACTCTCTCCTTTTACTTTCTTCTTAACCCTTACAATTTGATTTCCCTCATCATTCCATTGAAATGTCTCTCCACAGTCACGAATGATCTCTTAGTGGCCAAATCCAATGACCTTTTCTTGATCCTCATTCTCCTTAAGCTCACTGCAGCCCTTTATAACCTAACTTCCTCCTACTTGTCTAGTCTTTTTATACCTTAGACTTCCTCCCCTCTCCCAACCATATTCTTCAATTCAGTGACACCGACCTCCTGACTGTTCTATCTGTGAACAAGGCATTCTGTCTCTTGGCATTTTCTCTGTGGTTCCCTATGCCCTAGAACATTCTTTCCTCTACTTTGACTCTATACCTTTCTGGCTTCCTTTAGAAATTCCATTTCTTACAGGAATCCTTCCCCAGCCCCTTTTAATTTGAGTGGCTTTTCCCTCTTATTTCCTGCTTATCCTGTCCATAGCTTGCTTCATGCATATTTATTGCTTGTTGTTACCCCTATTAGATTGGGAGCTCCTCGAGGGCAGGGGCTGTACTTTGGCACTTTATCTCCAGTGTTTAGCACTGTGACTGGCACATTCATTGTAGGCTTTTAATAAATGTTTATTGATTGAGCACATAGGTGTAGAGCATACTGCTAAACCAACTTTGAGGAAAATAAAAAAGGTTTAGACAAGTCCTAGTCTTTAAGAAACTTTGTTTTTATAGGAAGCATGCACAGTTAACTACTGAGACAAAATAAATCCTTTGGAAAGATGCAAAACAAAGTGCTTTGTGAGGTCAGAGGAAGAAAAGATCATTACTTTGGTGGGTGGAATCTGAAGATTTTCTGGGACAGTTAGTATTTCAGTTAGGTTTTTTAAGCATGGTTAACATTCCCTGGGGGAAGAAAAGAGAGAGCGAGAGAAGGGAGGGGAGGAATGGGGGAGAGAAAAAGAGGGTAGAGAGGGAGGGAGGACTGTGGCTATGAGTTGCAGAGGCACAAAAGTACAGGGTGTGTGTTTGGCAGCAACCTGGTAAATGGAAAGTAGAGTGAGTCTAGGCATAGAAAGCAGGGGGCTTTGGATGGTTGTATGCTGAGGCATTTAGTGAGTTTCAAAGTCTTACAAGTAAGAGAAATGGTGTGGTAAGATCTGTTAGGAAGAGAAGATTGGTTACTGTGCAAAGGGGATGAATTTTAGCTTCATGTTGGAAAAATTGAATGTCATCAACAGAAATAGTTTAGTCAGGTGGGAAAAAGAAATGATGTTTTAATTTTGAATTGTTAAATTTCATGTTCATTGGGACATCCAGATAGAGGATGTCCAGTAGGTAAGTTGGAGTGCAAACTAGTCTTAATACAGAGAGGGAGCCTGGGACAGTGGAAAATGCCTGGCTCTAGAGTCAGATCCCATTGCTTAGGCTTATGTCCTAAGTGACTTAGGGCAAGTCAGTGTACCTCTCAGAGCCTTAGTTTCCTCATCTGTAAAATAAGGGGATTGGGTAACATGCTCTCTTGAGATCCCTTTCAGATCTATGATCCTGTGATCCACAGGTTGGCAGTCTTAAGAATTTAAGGTCCTTGATGGAGGGGTAAGGAGGTTAGAGGAAACAATAACTAACACTAGTTTTTAGTGATATTCATTTATCATGGAAAGTATTAATGACTGTAACTGGTGTTTCTATAGTACCTGGTAGAATTCTGAGTTCAGGTACTTTTCAGGACACTTTTTTTCCTTATCCTCCAGTTAATAATACTTTCTCCAGTTTGAAATAACCTTGAATGTATTTACTTGTATACTTACTATCAGAGAATAAACTATAAGCTCCATGAGGTCGAGGACTATTTGGTTCTTATCTCTGTAATCCTGGTGCCTAACACAATGCATTTATTGCACATGGCAGGTACTTCATAAATATTTGTTAAATTGAATTTAATTGTCTCATTAGATCCTTATAATAGCCTTTAGAGACAGGACAAGCAGGGATCCTTATTACTCTGATTTTACAGGTAAGGAACTGAGGTTCACAAAGTGAAGTGATTTTTATAACTTAAAGAAGTAGTTGAGTCAAAACCCAGGTTAGCCCAGGGCCAGGAATTTTTTTCCCTCCAGCATAACTGCCCTTTCAAAATTTCTGTCCTGTTACTATGATAAACAGAAATCAGAGCAGTGATAGTATAATGGATCTAAAGTTAATAAGACTATTTTTTTATTCCTTGCTCTGGCTAAGTCACTTGAGCTCCTGCTTTTGTTTTCTATTCTGATTAAAATTCTCTGGAGACTACATATTAATTTATAATTATTTATTAGTAAAGATGTGAGAAAGAGAAAGAAACCACATGATCACCTGGCCACCCTAATTCCTAGCTGCTTTACACAAGCTGCTTCACCTTGTCCCCAAAACTGTTCATCTGGAAGCAACTGTGAGATAAAAGCTAGTGTGTGCCAAGAGTTAAATGCTCCAGCGAAGGGAGACTTCCTGCATTCCCTTTCTTCTAAAGCCAGTTTTTGCCACTCATCCTGGGACTCCCTTAACCTCAGTCCAGATCTGAGTCCTGACTTTTTGCCATACCACCAGTTGCTCAGAGACTTCCTACAACCCTCTTCTGTTCTTGAGGACTCCACATCAGGGTGTCAGGTAGCCAAGTAGACCTCTGTGGTCTTCCTGTAGTACTGAGTGTGCAGCTAGTCAAAGAAAGGGTGGGGCTGATATCAACCAAGAATGAGTTTTCAACCTGAATAAGGGGTACATTAAATTCACAGTCTCCCCATTGCTTCTTTGGGAGATTAGCCTGCTAATCTCACCAATGAATTATCCTATATATGATGTCTATATTTCAGGATTGTCTCACCAAAGTTCATAAGAGCACAAGGATATATACATATTTTTTAAAAATGATTGATAGATGCATTGACAAGGAGACATTGGTATTCGTTCCCCTTTTTGGTACAAGGGTTTTATAATCAGGATAAAATAATGACACATCGGAAGAATAAAGGGCCCAACCCCCCCACCCCCACCCCCCCCACACACAGTTCAGTTTATTATATCCAAAGGCACACTCCCAAAGTGCTTTATTTCTGGAGACATATTCTATTCCATTTGGCATCATGATGCTTCTTACAGCATCTTCTCCAGGAGATCTGCTTTCCTGGTCCAGGTTATTGGTCATATAGTTTCCTAAAATTGCTTTAAAAAAGATCTTACACTGGGCAGCTGGGTAGCTCAGTGGATTGAGAGCCAGGCCTAGAGATGGGAGGTCCTAGGTTCAAATCCGGCCTCAGACACTTCCCAGCTGTGTGACCCTGGGCAAGTCACTTGACCCCCATTGCCTACCCTTACCACTCTTCCACCTAAAAGTCAATAAACAGAAGTTAAAGTTTTAAAATTTAAAAACAAAAAACAAAAAAAAGATCTTACACTAAGGACTTTTAGGATAACTTCACCATCCCCTCCTTAGGAGGATGAGATACTGCCCAGGATCTAATTCTAATATAACCTGTTGGTAACATGTTGAATATTCATTTACAGCAACTTGGTAAAGGAATGCATGGTTAGGCTACTAGGTTACTGATCCAAGAAGGCATTAAATATATATGGATCACTTCTCTCAAAAATAAGAGGAAAGGAAAAAATGCATATGTAAATACAAATAAATTAAAATCATAACAAGACCCTAATACATATTCAGGATCTTGTGGAGGTATTTTATATCTTACAGGCATGTGGGTCAGGTGCAGCAATATTGCAATAACCCACCATCTGCCATGACTAAAGAAAGTTGCCTTGACAAAGAAAAAAAGAGGATAGAAGTCTGACAAAAAGGGGAATGTTGTCCCCTAATCTGATTTCTACTCCAGTTATACAGATAGAAAGCTAGAATTAGAGTCAAATAATCTCTCATATCTTTCAGGCTGAAACAGAGAAGGATGACCTCAGAACTTGCTTAACAGCCACTTCCCCAAGTCTCCCCTGAAATAGTTCCCCCATTTTGGCATTGACATTCACCATCCCTCACAGGGCTTGTGGACATCAATCATCATGTGCACATCAGCACTGATCAGTGACTTGTTAATCCCTTTTCCTGGACTCAGACTCAATCATCAGTTATAGTCTCATAAGATATAATAACACGGCAGGTTGCAATAGTCCTAAACTTTGGGGTATACAGTATTATCAGGGCTGTTAGACATTGAAAACTGATCCTTTAGTATCGAATATCAGTTATAATTCCATAAACTGAAATTTACAAAAAACACACTTGAATGAGAAAGGAAAAAAGTATGAAAAATATCTCGAACCCCATTAAACAATGTAACAGTCAGACATATGCATAAAAAGTACAGATTAATTATTTGCAAATTAAGTCTGTTATCTACCTAGCCATGGTCATGATCCTCAGTACGCATATACTTAGGTTTATCTCGTAGTAAAAGCTTGGCATAGCCTTTAATACAACAACTAAGGCAAAGTCTGAAAAAGATATTCCCAAGATTAAAAAGGCTATTTGGCTACAGTTGCCACGAAACCTGTTCCCTGTAGCCATGAGAGGTTCCACCATGCCTCATCAAATGCCACATGGGTCTCTAAAGCAATTTTTCTGTGTCATTCAAAATCCTTTAAATCTCTTGGATATTTGTAACAATTTCATTAATATAGGAACAACAAGGTTGATTAATAAGAGCCCAGGCACCCTCCAAAGTGGCTGTAAGAATATCAAGGGCTAGCCAGTTTTGTATGACTGTCTTTGCTAAGGAATCAGCCTCCTCCTGGAGGAAAGAGATGACCTTTGAAGTTGGGGAGTTGGCTTGAACTGTATCCTGAGCCAATTTCTCCAACTTCAGCAGAGATACTCCTAATAGAATCTATTACTGCCATCATTCCAAAAGTGAACATAGCAATCCAGGAAAATCTCTATGTTGTAGTGGCTATTGAGTTAGGCCTCAGTCTCTTGCTCAATGTATGCCATCCAGGTGTCCAGATTCCTAGCTGTGAACTTGTCTACCTAGCCAATAAAATGTAGCAGGGTAACTAACATAGGCTAAGCCAGAGGTCCCATTACTACCCTGAGGGAAAGGAAGAATAAGCTGAAGAGTTACAAACAGATTTGCCTGGGGTGGGGATGGGGTCACCAGATCCCATGGGAAATTTGTCTTCAACTGAGAGGAGGCAATAACAATGTAAAAGATAAGTATTTGTGTTACCCATCCTTTATGCTATTGAGCTTTGTCTTAGCACAAATAAATGTTGTGGTAAGGAATGGAATAGTAAAGTTGTACTGCACATTGTCACCTATATATCTGCTACTCAGTGGTCCCTTACCTCTTTTAACATTCTAGTCAAAGATGGGCGCATGATCAGTCAGTGGCAGTGGGACTCCTAAATGTCTGAAAATTACCTTAGAAGACATGTTAAAATCAACCAAGATTTGCAAATCTGTGAATCTCTCAAAGACCAATGATAGAGGTTATGACCAGGTAAATGGACTGCACCCATCACTATTGACATGACATAACAAAAGCAAAGGCTTGTTTGGCAATATATGACACTTATGATGTGCAAGTCATGGCAGTGTCATTTATGTGGACTGGAATTGTTGCTCATGATAAAACAGAACTCTGATCGTGCTCATGACAGACCCAGCATCCAAAGGTTCAATGACTTTGTCTTGGGTGTAGTATGTCCTACTTGGCTATGGACCCTAATAATAGCATTATAGTCATCAGAATAGGAAACAAAAGAGGAAAATGTAACATGGCTTAATGCTAAGTACAAAATAGTAACTTTTTTTTAACAGAATAAACTAAAAGAAATGCAAATTAAAACAACTCTGAGGTACCACCTTATACCTAGCAGATTGGCCAATATAAGAGTAAAGGAAAATAGTACAAGTTGGAGAGAATGTGGTAAAATTGAAACACTAATGCATTGCTGGTGGAGTTGTGAATTGATCCAACCATTCAGGAGGGTAATTTGGAATTATGCCCAAAGGACTTTAAAAGAATGCATACCTTTTGATCCAGCAATACCACTACTAGGTCTGTTTCTTAAAGAGATTTTTTTAAATGGCCTGTTAGTACAAAAATATTTACAACTGTGCTTTTTGTGGTGGTAAAGAATTGGAAACTAAAGGGATGGCCCTCAGTTGGGGAATGGCTGAACAAAATGTGGTATATGGTGGTGATAGAATACTATTGTGCTTTAAGGAATGATGAAAAGGATTTCAGAAAGAGCTGGAAAGACCTACATGAACTGATGCAGAATGAAATAAACAGAAATCATTATACACAGTAACTGTAATATTGTGGAATGATCAAATGTGATAATTCTAAGGGACTAATAATAAAAAGGAATGCTATTCACCTCTAGAGAAAGAACAACATGTTAGAGTAGAAATGCAGATGAAAACATATGATTTATCACTTGTTTATTTGGGCATATAGTTTGGGATTTTGGCTTTATAAGATTATTCACTTACAAAAATGAATAATGTGGAAATAAGTTTTGTGTGATAATGTATGTATAACTCAGATTGAATGGATTGTCTACACGGGGAGGGGAGGAAAGGAAGGAGGGAGGCAACATGAATTATATAACTTTGTAAAATATGTGGAAATTTGTTATTAAGATAAAATAAAGAAAAAAAGTTAAAATATAAAAAAATAAACTTCCTGATCACAAAAAGATAAAAGAAAAAATGAAAGCAAAACCAAATCCAAAACCAAATAAGCAATAATGTTCAGTAAAGTGACAGGATACAATTAATGTCAGCAGATAAAAACCTAAGCAACATATCCAAGAGTCTTTTTCTCCAACTTGGAAGGCAGTCAGAGTAGTTAGCAACACTTGAAAAGGGCCTTCTCAAGCAGGCTGAGTCCTCCAGTTTGCTGCAAGTTCTTTACATATACCTTGTCTACTAGGTGCAGATCATGGAGTGAGAAGTCCAGAGGTCCAGCCTGTACAGCAGCCCCAGATTTGCAAACTTAACATAATCTGTAATTCCGGTATATTAGAAGCAAAAGAATGTGTCTCCTCTTTCAGTAATGATATGTATGCAGGGGGAAAAGGTTTGACCTATATAGGGAAATGGCACCATTTCAAATGGTGAGACATGTAGATCTCTTTTAGATTTTGCTACACAGGAAAAGTAGAGCTATAGGGAGAACCTCAGGCCACAAGTGAGCCTTAGTGCACAGTTTGCCAATCATGTTTTTAAGTTCTCTATTCACATATTCAACTTGGCCAGAGCTCTGGGGATGGTAGGTTGTAAGAATAAACAAAATAAAATAAGAATAAGCCTGTGATATGATAGAATCTGTAAAGCGAGTTCTCCTTTCTGAATCAATGCGTGCAGGTGGGCCAAATCAGGAAACAATCTCTCAATAATATTTTAGCAACAAAAGTTGCTATGGCACAAACACTAGGGAAGGTTTCTCTCCATCTAATGAGTTGGACCACTATAGCAAGACAAACTTTATAATGTCCAGCTTTTGGCATACTGATGAAATAATTTGTAACTGATCAGAAGATGTGTAAGCCAGGGGACACTCACCAAAAGCCTTGCCATGGAAAGTAAGCTGGTTAAATGTTTGGCACCTAGGATAAGAGGCACACACCTGAGATCTGATATTAGTTTATACCTGGGGCCACTCAAAGGATCCCTCAAGTACCAAAATAGTCACTCCTATGAAGCTCCAAGAGGAGATGTCCTACTGTCTTCCTGGCATATTTGTGCAACTGGTGCCTCTAAAAGTAGGTCATCCACAAATTGTATCAGAAAACTACTCTGAAAAAATAGTAGCTAAATACTGTTGTAAAATTTGTGAAAACAAAGTTGGACTTTCTATATATCCCTGAAGTAATCGTGTCCGTGTCCAGTGGGAACCTTTCTAGGCAAAAGCAAATATTTTCCTAGAATTTTTATGAATAGGAATGGAGAAGAATGCAGAACAGAGATCCACAACTGTAAAATATTTAGCTTCACTAGGGATTGAAGAGATTTCAGGATTTGGAACCAGAGAAATCCCTTTAATAGTTTCCTTGGATAAAGAATACTGAGGAATGGAAGTGGTGGTGGTGGTGGGGCACCTTTTGTCTTAATCTGAACAGAAACAACTGACTTAAGTAAGTCTGAATCAGAAGATTTAAAAGGAAAGGGCTATTATCTCCTGGCTACATAGTAGAAGAACTGGGAACAAAGTTAGAGAATCCTTAGACAATTGTAGGGGCAAAGAGCCATCTGGAGAGCATGATATAGTGGCCCTTAGTTTATATAAAAGATTTTTCCCTGACAGATTTGTAGGGGAATCAGACATTAAGAGAAATTAATGTTCTACTGATAGAGGTCCCATGGATACCATGTGAGAAGAATGCTTACTAACCTTTTGAGTCTTCTCTGATACTCCTACCACATTTAAAGAAACAGAAGAATTATACCCAGCATGGGTTTGCTCATTAAGACTGATCTGGAAGTGCCAGGATCTAGGAAGCAGTCATAATAACTGTTCCTAACCTTAAGACCACACAGACCTCTGAATTCCTCCCTTAGTATGTGTGTGCAGTCGTCAAGGTTGAACTGGTATCAGCCAAGAATGGGTTTTCAAATGGAATAAGGAGGTACAGTTCATATTAGATTCATACATCTCTCATCTGTGAAATAAGGATAACAGTAGCACCAATCTCCTGAAGTTGTTGTGATGATGAGATAATATTTGCAAAGTACAATCCTTAAAGCGCTATATAAAAATGCTAGCTATAATAATAATTACTATTACTACTATTTGAGGTGGATAGTACCTAATTTAGCAGTTAATTAATTTTTTGTACCTTTCTATTCTTTGTAAAGTTGTTAGTAAGGTATCTTAGAATCATAGGCTTTTAAAAAAAACATTTTTGTTGATATCTTTTTTTTTTATTGCTTGGATTTCTCCTGATTCCTCTCCTCCCAGAGAACCATTTCATACAAAAAATATTTTTTAAAGAAAAAGAAGAGTTAAAAAAAACAGCAAAAATGATCAATACATTGACAAAAGCTGAAAATTCATGCCATATTTCATATCTACCATCCCACTTCTGCAAAGGAATTAGCTATAACATAATGACTACAAGAATCTCAAAACAATTGAAAGTGAATGTTGCAAAATTCCAAAAAACAAGTAGAGCTGAAAAGAATCATAGCCTCTTCACAAATGGAATGATCCTTAGAGATAATCTGGTCCTAGCCCTTACCCAGCCCAAGAACCCTTCCTTCAGTATCCCAGCCAAGTGGTTATTTGCTGTTGTTTGTCCTTCATTTTCAAAGGGGACATCACAGGTTGATATCTTGACTTGTTTGAGAATATGATTTAAGTGAGGGAAGAGTTGCACAAAGTTGTCAGCTATATACTCTCTCTTCTATTCATCAGAAGACCAGTGACATGACAAAAGTCAGAATGACAAGTGATGGCCAGGGCAGTGAATGAATGCCTTGGCACCTTTAATGTCTGACTAAGCCCTAAGTGCTCCACAGTGCTTGCTTCAGCTGCCTTTGTGGCAATTGGAACAAATTGTTTTCATCCACTCATTGCAAAGTCTTTATATGCTTGGGGTCGATATCTCCCTCATTTACTGACAGGTTTGAGGCCTGTTGATTATCCTCAGTTTGGTTTATCTCATCTGCCAAGCAGGTTTTGCCAGGGTATGGCCTCTGTACATGTTCCAGCTTCTTGACACCACTAGTGAGAGTTGGGTGACAGACACAAAAGTGGATGAGCAACCCTGAAAAGCACTCTACAAGACCCCCTCTCCAGAGGTACTACTCCTCCCTGCAAACGCCTCACACTAATCTCTGCTTGAACACCTCTACTGATAAGATACCCATTACACTGCCTTACATTGTTATGTACCTCTTTTCCCTTGTTATGTTCTTTACAGAACAAAAATATTTGTCTCAATGTGATATCCTCTCATTGGTCCTCATTCTGTATTCTGGAGTCATAGAGAAATAAGTCCTTTTTTCTATGACAGATCTTCCCACATTGGGAATAGAGATTGTTTGTATCTTAAGCCCTTAGCATTGAAATGGTACTTTACTTAGGTGTTTAATAAATTTTGATACAGTGCTCTTTGAGTGAGGAAAACCCAAGTTCAAATCCATTTCTAAGACACTTCCAAGCTGTTTGACCCTGGGTAAGTGACTTAACCTCTGTCTGCTTCAGTTTCCTCAATTGTAAAGATGATAATAGCACCCACCTTAAAGGATTGTTGTGAGGATAAAATGAGATAATATTTGTAAAGTGCTCAGCACAGGGACTAGCACATAGATTCTTAAAAAAAATTTTTTTTAATTTAGAATATTTTTCCATGGTTACATGATTCATGATTCCCCCACTCCCCCACCCCTCCCGCTCTTTCCTCCCCCCTTTCGAAGTAGACAAGCAGTTCCACTGGGTTATACATGTATCATTGTTCAAAACCTATTTCCATGTTATTCATATTTGCAGTAGAGTAATCTTTTAACATCAAAACCATAATCACATCCCTATTGAACTATGTGATCGATCATATGTTTTTCTTTTGTGTTTCTGCTTCCACAGTTCTTTCTCTGGATGTGGATAGTGTTCTTTCTCATAAGTTCCTCTGGATTGTCCTGGGTCATTGCATTGCTGCTAGTAGAGAAGTCCATTACATTCAGTTGTGCCACGGTGTTTCCGTACAATGTTCTCCTGGTTCTGCTCCTTTTGCTGTGCATCAATTATTGGAGGTCTTTCCAGTTCACCTGGAATTCCTCCAGTTTATTATTCCTTTCAGAACAATAATATTCCATCACCATCAGATACCACAATTTATTCATCCATTCCCCAGTCGATGGACACCCCTATATTGTCCAACTTGTTGCCACCACAAAGAGTGTGGCTATATTTTTGTACAAGACTTTTTCCTTATTATATCTTTGGGATACAAACCCAGCAGTGGTATGGCAGGGTTAAGGATAGGCATTCTTTTAAGGTCATTTGGGCATAGTTCCAAATTGCCTTCCAGAATGGTTGGACCAATTCACAACTCCACCAGCAGTGGCACATAGATTCTTAATAAATGTTTATTCCCTTCCCCTTTGTGTCATATATTTGAAGATTGTGATCGTGTTTCTAAAAAAAATCTTCTCTTCAATGTAAATAACCCTGATTATGTCAACTGATCCTTATGTGACATGATTTCCGTCCTTTCATCATCATAACTAATTTATATAGAATTTTGAGATTAACAAAGCCTAATACTATTGTTAATATAATTTATCTATAAGAATGTAAATAAGAATGTTAGAATAAGAATGGCCAGAAATGTTAATATAGGAATGTTAAGTGGGGGGAACTCTGTTTAACTATTTGGGCCTTCGCAATGGATAACTACTGGAAACAGTTGTAAAAAACTTCTATTTAATGAACATTGGAAAGGTTTGAGGAAAGGTAAGGAAAGGTTACAAAGGTTGAGGATTAGGATCCCTAAATCTAAAGGGAGCTAAGCTTTTACCCACTTCCCTCTAGTTCCCGAGAACTTGCTTCTTGCCTCCTTGTATCCTTTCAGATTACTCCTCCAACTCCCAGTACTTTCTCTGCCTAGTCAGGCTTCTGGACCTTTGGTAGGCCTCAAAGGCCTTGCCCACTCTGCAATCACACAGAGGGGAAAAAACTGCCTCTCTTTCTTATATAAGTAAATTTACTGTCTCCTAAGGGGAAAAAAAAAATCCTCCAGGAGACCACCTGCTGTGTAGGTCAGCAGTTGGGAAACCAACTGACTGAGGCTACCCAGAATTCCAACAGGCCCCCTTCCCAAGATTGTCTGGCCTTAAAGAAACCTTACCCACTATTTACCCTGTCTTTAGCTGCTAAGATCCCAATTACTCCAAATGGTCCTCATTAGCCCTATGGCTTAATTAATCCTAATACTATGCCCATTTTGTAGATGAGGAAACAAGCTCGAAGCAGTTAAATGGTTCCATAGATAGCTGGTATCAGTTTTAGACTGGAACCCAGTTCTTCTTACTCCAAGACTAGTACTATTTTCACTATACTACACTTCCTATCAAAAGAAAGGATAGGAAAAAAAAGTACCATTTATATGATTTGAATGAATCTTTAAAGTTTACAGTGATATCGTACTAGTATCTTTGAGGAATGGTTTATTCTGACCTGCCTACTTTACTGCCCTTATTTATTTATTCGTTTGTTTATTTTGCTATTATGGCCCATGAAGATCTATTCTAATGTACTTTATTTGGCTTATTAATATTTAAAAATTTTTATTTTCAATAATTAAGCATTTCATTTTTCTCCTTTCTGTCTTCCCCCAGGAAGGGAAAAAAGAAAAGCAAAACCCTCATAATAAATAAGCAGAGTTGAGCAAAACAAATGCCCATATTGACCACATGCAATAATGTGGCTCATTGTGTGTGTTAGTCTATTGCGCCTCTGCCAGATGGAAAGTATTTATCATTTGTCCTCTGGAAACCTTATGGACCATTTCATTGATAAAAGGTCTTAAGTCTTCAAAATTGTTCATTTTTACAACATTGATATTGCTGTATAAATGGTTCTCTTGATTCTGTCCACCTATTTCACTTTACATCAATCCCTATGAATCTTTCTGGGTTTCTCTGAAGCCAACTCTTCATTTCTTGCAGCATAGTAATATTATATTACATGCTTGATAATGTAGTAAATGTTTAAACAAGACACCAAGAATTTGGTTTTCTTTGTGTTAAGGGTTTTTTTGGGGGGGGTGGGGAAGCAGGGTGATACAGAAGAATAGTTGAAGTGACCAGCTGCATAATCTGGCCTTTGTTTCAATTCCTGGCTTAATCTCATATGATTGAGGATGGCATTTTTTGAGGACAAATGAGGGAATTCCTAAAGGATCTGGTCTTTTTTAGTTAAGTGAATAGGAAATGTAAATTACACTTCTTTTACCTATCACAGCTGACCAAACAGCTGTAGTCATTTTTGCTCTTAGAACATTCCACTTACATTTTGATTGGAGGCAGTTTGGGGGAGCTATTAATGACCTTTGCTGTTAGAGGGATGTCAAAGTTCTGTTGAACCAGTAGTGGAATTATATTTAGCTGAAACAACTTTTACTTTCATTTAGGCATCTTGACTTTAACCGTGTTGAGGCATCATCCAGATGCCAAGCTTAGAGCTCCTAAAGCTTGAGTAGTTACAGACTGCATGGGATTATACCTGAAATGGGTATACACACATATCACCTCCAGAACACTGCTTCTTAATCCACTAAACCTCAGACTGCCTAATGCAAACCAGAGAAGTGTATCTATCAAATCATTTAAGAAAACCAGTTTTGCTGCTTATATTTGCAAGTTTGGGAGTAAGGGGAGGAGGGTAGGAAAGGAAGAAAGGGATCATTACAGAAACAAAGTCCTAAGTAGGCTTTCTTAAGAAATAATAATATTTTATATTACCCTCTTTTAAATGTATATGATATTAGTTCTGTTCTATGGACTTAAATCAGTGCTGTGATTTGTTGAAGCCTCTTCTCCCTTGTTTTGTCCTTTTTTGGCTCTCCTATGATGAATCATAGAATGATTGAGTAAGAAGAGATCTTATATATCATCTAGTCCAATCCACAGTTTGCATTACAGTCCTTTTAGTCAGGTCCTAAAAAACTGAATATAAGTCCAATAACAGATTATGTCTGTCTATCTATCTATCTATCTATCTATCTATCTATCTATCTATCTATCTATCTATCTATCTGAACTAACACCTTAAGAAGTCTGACCATGAGGCAAAAAATGATTTTGGCCTTGAAGATTGCAGGGAGTACCTGTGTTGAAAGAATACATCCTTGTCAGACATTGAAAATGCCATGACTACCCTTTCCTGAACTCATGTCATAAAAATAACTCATTTCTTATGGTAAGGATATAAGGACCTTTTCCCACCACAAATCTGTAAGAATAATGTAAAGAAAAACAAGTAGTATTTTTTATCTTTACAATGAGCAATGGGGAAGCATGCTTTCCCATCTCGAAGAGGTAGAGTATAGGTGTGAAGAGGAATTTCTTAGATAAGGCAAGTATGTTCATGCGCATTGCTTAATTATATTTATTTGTTACTCTGATAGGTTAGGTCAGAGGGAAGTTAGTGAAAATGATAGCATGTAAAAAAAGTATCAAGATATTAACAAGAATTAAAAGAACAGTCCTGTGAAGTAGAGAGTTTTACCCCTATTTTAGGCATGAGGGTGGTGAAGTTTAGTGAGATAAGGAACTTTGTCTTGTATCTCAGATTGACAGAGTGAGGACTCAAATCCTCAAGACCTCAAAGGTCTTGTGCCTCCAAAAAAAAAAAAAAGTGATATTTTGGGTATAATTCTAGCAATGGAATTGTTGAGTTAAAAAGCTTGTGATTCTTAGTATGTATTGCTTTCCAAAATATTTACACAATCCTGCAGTACCAATAGTGTATTCTTGTATCTGTTTCCTCATGGCCCATTGGCTCTTATGTTAAAAAAATCTTTTTTTGCCATTCTTGTGAGTGTAAGGTGATACCTTACAGTTACAATAATTTGTATTTGCACTTTAAACAAGTATAAAATCAATCAGTACATTTATTTATAATTGTTTATACTTTAAAATGAATGTCCATGACTATATCCATATACATTTGTTACTCTCTGTGCTTTATCCATTTCTCTTTGTGGATATTTATTTCGTTTCATATAATCATGGTGTACAGGCTGTCCTTGTTCTGTTTTTTTTTTTCATACTACTTCATATAAGCCCACAATTTTTTATGATCTTTGTCATCATGTTTAATGGCATGAAGTCTAACAGTTGTTCTCTGACTTGATTAGACCACACAAAAGATTATAGGGAAGTTAGTGCCCACGCTGGAAAAGGGACTGGAAGGGTTGCAAGGATTGGTTGATAGAGCTAGAAGTGTTTAATCCAGAGAGCAGATTTAAGAGGATTGTGATCACTGTCTTCAAGAATTTGAAGGGTTGTGCTAGAGATTAGACTTCACATGTCATCTCCAGCCTCCTTTGCCTAGGATTTCCCTGCTCCCCCACCTTTTTTTTTTTTTTCTCCCACCTCTCTTGGTATTCCTAGGTCCCGTCAAAGCTCTGCTCAGGATATTCTCCTACACAGAGCATCTCCAGCTCTTCACTATTAGCAAAATAACTTTGTATGTATTTTGTATTTACTTAGTCTGTAGAGTGCTTGCTCTTTGAGGCTAAGAGCTGTTTCCTTTTTGTCTTCACATCCAGGCATGTCATAAGTACTTAATAATTGCCTATTGAGTTTAACTAAATTGCTTGGCCTCTAAGGGCAGAATGGAGGCAATGGGGGTGGGGGGTAGACATTGCAGAGAACCAGGTTTAAGGTTAGATCTAAAGAAATCTTCCCAACAATTAGAACTAAAAGTGGAATGGTCTGAGGTTCCCTTTATTGAACTTTAAGCAAAAATTGGATGACCATTTGAATATGTTTTATCAGAAATTTTGTCAGATATAGGTGTGATTCTTTGATACACCTGATATTTGATACACTTTGATATTAAGCTGTTCAGTTGCCGTACATTTAGGTAGTTTTGATTACAAGTAATGTTTTTTAAAGCCGCCGTGTCCTTCCCCCATACCCCCCCAACTTGTTTTAGGCTATGTTCTCACTAATATCACCGGGGTAGCATGATTATTTTTATGATTCTTGTTATATACTGCCAAATTGCCTTCAAAAAATGACATCACTTTGCCATTCTCCCCCAGTCAGCACTGAATTTTGTCACTTTTAATTATTACTGCCTTTGATAAAAGCTAACTAGCATCTTGGTTATTTTATTTTGTATTTGCTTTGATTACTGAGACTGAGTATTTTTTGTTTAGTGTCCATATTTTGTAAATTGGTTCGTATTTTCTTTAACAAATGAGTTAATATTAATGAGTTATTATAGACTTTAAAGCGCTGTCTAAATGCTACTCATCAGCCTTATTAACGACCTATTCAGTAGAGAACAGGGTGGTGTTCTTGCATCTATATCTGAGTTCATTATTAATTTTAGAGGTTAAGTTTTTAGGTGCTGCCTCATTGAGAATCCCCGAAGGTCTTTGTAAAGCGGGTTTTAGGCATTCCCATAATTGCTCTTCGTCACCATAAGAGGTTGAGTGTCGGCCTGGGTAGCATCCCGGAGCTCCTGCCGGGGTGTGGATCTCTGGCTCTCCAGAGTTCACTTTCTCTTTCCCGTTGTTAAAACTGCTAGCGTAGTTCCCACTGTAACTTTCCGACGTGAGCTTGCTAGCTTCTTGCATAAACTACCCAGAGGAGACGTAATACTGTCTTACAGACATCTTTGACAGCCAATCAGAGGCAGCGAAATTATCTTCAATTTTTTAAATGGAACTCTGGCAGCCAATGAGCAGTTCCCGGGCTGGTTGAGGTACCCACCCCACTGTATAATTACTAGAAAAGCCCAGCCGAGGCCTGTATCGCCCCTCGGGGCCGTGCCTGGGGCTACGGCGCCGGTGCCCCGGGGGGGGGGGG
>NC_058132.1:76043542-76129874 GCF_016433145.1 Gracilinanus agilis | reverse complement strand
CGCGGGTCCGCTCCGCCGCGGCCCCAGCAGCTGACCCCTGCTCTGCTTCTCAAGGTAACTTTAAAACAGGAAGTATCCGAAGGAGGGCCCTGGTGACGCGCAGGAGCCAATGGCGGCGGCGCGGCCGTCGCCGAGAGGGCGGTGCGGCCAATGAGGCGGCCGGAGGCGAGGATCGGTGTCAAATAGCAGGATAGATTGAATGCCTTTGCCTGTTAAAGTGGAAGGAGGCTGCAGGGCTCCGGCGGAGGCCGCCTCGGAGTTTTTTACTGAGGCAGGGGTCAGCTGAAAGACAAAGAAAAATGGCGAATAGTTTGGTGGGGGGGCCGCGGTTCGCCCTCGCCCTGGAGTGGACCTTCCCGGCTCCTCGCTCGGCATCTCCTGCGCCTTTTGTTTCCTCCGTCCTTGGGGGGAGGGCTACTAGCAGTGACTTAATTTCTCCCTGTCCGAGGAGAGATATAAATAGCTCCATGTAAAATTAATGCAGTTCCCGGTAAGTTTCCTTCTTTGTTTTCTGTTGAAATGATCGAAACTGTTTTGGCCTCGCCGAGTGTAGACAAGTTACACTGTTTCAGAAAATGGCCCCTTTGCATTCCGTGCATACTTCCAGGCGCACCTCTAGCCCCTGGCTCCTCGGTGGAGCTCCTGCATGCCCTTCGGGGGTAGGGGAGTGGGGGTGGGGGTGGCTTAAAAATTTTTTTTTTCCTTGTTCTGTGTGGAGAAGAGCAGGTCCCTGAAGAAAGGTTAATCATTTCCCCAGGAAATAGCAGCTAAACACTTAACTCTGTGCTTTGGGAAAACCCGGCTCAAGAATCAGCTGAACTATTTTCCAAATAATCTTCCTTTGTTCCAGTGTGAGGAAGCTTTACCTATACTATAGAATAGCCAGCTCTGTCCTAAGAGAGTTTTTGCCAAGATTGAGGAGACCCCGGGTCTCTCTAGGCCTCTGTGTTTTTAGACTGGGAAGGGGCTGTTCTAAATTTGGAGGAAAAAAAAAATAGTTCCACTTGTGCTTCTGGATGTCATGGTGAAGGCCTTGAATTCACCAAGGAAAATTCTTCCATAACTTTGTTTTAACCCACCTGTCCCTAGTTCTTATAGACACTAGTAAATCCAAGTGACAGTATTTCCTATTTTACACCATTGACACTTAGACACACACACACAACTCTGCTGGATCTCTCCAGTAACTGAATTTGATACAATTCTCCCACTCGTCCCCCCTCCCAATTTAACACAGTTTTGAACAGGTTTTTATGTGGCACAAAGTATATTCTTTAATACTCTGGTGACTTGGAAAGTTGAGTCTAGGCAGCTCTTGTCCTTGTAAATGCTGATAGATTTTGCTTGTGAAAGGATGTGAAGTCAATGCAAGTTGCTAAATCTCCACAGCTAGCTCTTATGGATAATGAAATCTTCCATCCTTTGTACAAACATTCAAGAAATACTTGACAAATATAAGCAATCCTTTGTTTTCTTATTTGCAAATAAGGAATGAAGGTCACTGGAACATGCCTGCAGTAGAGCAGGCATTACAAGAAGCTGAACACCAGCAAGGACAGTCCCAAGAGAGAGGAAAGGAGCAGGCCTGTGTGCAATTGTTCAGGGGCTGTTGGGGGCATTCCTCCTCCTTTATATTAAGGACTTAGCTAGAAGGAAAGACCTGTATTTGGCTATAGGGCATCTGTGATTGGAACAGCAGTGCCATCAAAGTTGCTGGAAGCAGGCCTCAGACGTTAGTAAGAGTGACCTTGAAATACTGCTGCTGGAGTTTAAAGCATGAAGGACAAAGTTTGTTTATACAGCTTTGGATTGAAAAGCTGGATCAAAGATGAAAAGAGATGGAGGGGACTTGAGATGTTTGGATGGAGGGGTCAGTGAGAAGAGATTATAGCTTCAAATTAGACTTCTAAGTAAGACAATCACTTTGCTTTCAGGCTCCTCGATTCTCTTCCCCCTACTCCCATTAGAAACTGTTTTTATGATACTTGAGTGAACTGTTTTAACATAGATTCATTCTTCCTAATCTATAGAGTTCTTGGCCTCCTAATGGTATTTTAAGAGTTTAGAATAGTTTTGTTTATGAAACTTCTTTGGGGGAGTTGGAATGCTTAATCTTCACTTTAGAAAATGGCCATCTGGGAAATGAAGTAGGCACTTGGAAAAAGATTAGATTTTGCCAGGGAGACCTGAAGTTAATTTTTTTTTTTTCTTTTAGCAGTCACTAATCTGCATGTTACCAGCTACTCCAAATTGTATTTATGATTTTTAAACCAGTTGCAGATTCTGGCAAGTTTGTTGTTAACTGACAAGCAAGAGAGCCTTGGAGTTGTGGGGTCTATTCTAACTCCTTCGACCAGAAGTCCAGGACTTCACGGGAAAGTTGAAGGTGAAGGAGGGAACATCGGAGAGGCCTAGACAAAGCAGCCTACGGGGGCCCAAAACTTTGGGTAAGCACCAAAAGACATTCAATAAACCTTGTGGGGGAAATTAGACAGGATCTTAGGTCTTGTGCTCATTAAAAATCCTTCCCATTATATTTAATAGATAGAAATCTTTTAAAAGAGAGTGCCCTTTTTTCAGTGCTCTCTTATCAGTAATTTTTTCAGAGACATATACATATATATATGCATGTATGTATGTATGTGTGTATGTATATAGGTAAGCTCACAGGAAACCAGCGTTTCTAGAAGGTGAGAGAGTGCCTCCAAAGTAGTTGAAACTTCTGGATTGATGGAAGGGTTTGGAGGTCATTGAATACATTGTTGTTTGATTCTATCTCTGGTTGTGCCAGGCAGAACCTAGTTATTGGAGGTTAAAAACTTAAGTATGGTAAGTGTGATTAGTTCCAGGCATCTCTCCCTAGGAAGTCAGGGGAAATCTGGTAGTATTTGAATTCTTTAAAAAACAATTTATGAGACTTGAGATTTCTTTTTTCTTTTTAAGCCAATTCCTATACTTCACCACTTGAAAGAGAGCAGAGACAATATATTTTTCACTCCTGTTTATACAGATGTTTCCTTATCCTTTTAATTTGTGCTTGCAAAGACGACATACTGTGTAAGCATTTTCCCCTTGAACCAGGACTCAGTTACTTGCTGATCTGCCCTTGGTAAAAGTGAAGTGAGAATGGTATAGTAGAAAGAACACCAAGTTTGGAGTTAGAGGACACTTTCCCTGAGTTTGTCACTCATTGACTTTGCTACTTACTACTCAGGCACCTTGGACAAGTTTCTTCTCTCTGGGCCTCAGTTTCTTTTTCTGAAAGAGAGGGTTATACCAAATGATCTTTAAAGCCCCTTCCACTTCTTTAATCTAATAATCTAAAAATTCCCTGTTGTGGAATTAAATTCAGTGTTGTTTGACCTTGGTTGGATATATTAAAAACCTCAATTATTGCATTTGTGAAGTAGGGATTTTTCATAGGGTAATTGTGATGAAAACACTTTATAAACCTTTAAGCAATAGAAATGAGATATATTATTTTGTTGAGGTTTGCAATGATAAATCCTATTGTGGCCTTCTTATGTTGAAGGTATTATTTTTAGGTAGAAATCATGTTTTCTATACTCAGACCAATTTTTAAATGTAAACTCTGGGCTTTTTTTGATTACCTTCATTTCAATCCCTGAGGTTATGAGCTGATTAAACTTAGGATGTAGTAGCTGTCATTTCTTTGGTTAATGGGGAAATGAACCTTTTTTAAAAGTTGGTTTCTCTTTAGCATCTGAGTATTCTCTCAAATTCCTCATATCTGCATAAAACCATGTTTTAGGATAATATAGTCAAAATCTTTGAATGTATATTTATAAAAGGATTTTTGCTCTTTGTTCCCAGGGGTTGGGGGTGGGAGAGTGGTTTATGATGTGTTTCGCTTCCTGTCCTATTAGGCCACTTCCTGGTCAGCTCAGATGCCTCCTTTCCTTGGCTGGAAAGAACTATTGTTGGGCTGCATGAGTTTTGGTGAGACTTGCATGGTCTTCCCTATGAACTAAAATCCTTTGGGTGAAAAGGGATGGGTTAGCTTGGACATAGCAATCATGGTGTCTTTTAAAACAAACTAGGAGGGAACCCCATTTGGACTTTGCTCCTGCTATTGAGAGAATACAGCTGTTGTTTACCCCCTACGTCTCCTGAGAGCAAGAGTTCAAGCACATAAAGGAACACAAAAGAGCTTCCTCATTGTCTCCAATAGTGATGTTAGTACGGATTCCATAGCAAAAACCATTTTTACAAATTTCACCTTGATAGAGTGCTTCCCACACAGCAAACCTGTGAGATACATACTGCAAGTCTTATGTCATCTCTGTTTTACAGATGGGGAAGCTGATGACGCTGAGGCTCAGAGAGATTAAGTGACTTCCCCAAGGTCACACAAGTAAGTGTCAGAGCCAGGACTGGAAGCCAGGCCTCTACTGACGAGCATAAACCCAGCCTTCTTCCTTCCTATTGCTGCCTTGCCCCTGTCCATTGAGTTAGGTGTTCAGGAATGTCAGCCCTGCAAAGGGACCATCTGTAGCATCTCATACAGCTCCTCATGTGACAGAAGAGACTTGAGGCCCACAGAGGGATGGTCCAAGGTCACACAGCCAGCAAGTTGTGTTGGGATGAAAATCCCTTAGGCCTCCAGGTGCCTTTCTCTGTTGCATATGACACATTCATCTTGTTTATGCATGGTAGTTTGCACGTTATCTCTCCTATCAGTCTATGAACTCCTTAAGAACTGGAGACTGTTTTTTGTCTTTCTTGTATCCCTTGCACTTAGTACAGAGCTTGGCACATAGTAGGCCCTCAATAAATGAATGCCTATTGATTGACTATACAACTTTGCCTCCAGTTGTTCTGCTTCTCATCCACAACTAATGATGTTAGCTGACATTTCTTTAGCATTTAGGATTTAGGGCTGGAAGGAACATTTGAGATGATCCATTTAGCCCCCTCATTTTACAGAGGAGGCATCTGAGGCCCAGAGAGAGGGAGGAGCTCACTCAAATTTGTATAAGGAATGACAGACCCCAGATTTGAACCAGACTCCAAATGAGATGCTCTGCTCTATTTGAAGATTCACAGAAAGCTTCATAGATGTTTCTATTTAATCCTCCTAGCAGCCTTGGGAAATGGACAGTATTATAGGTATTGTTTTCATTTTGTAAATGAGAAAAAGAGTGACGGGTTGGGAGTTTTGACTCCAGTATGTGGTTTAAATTTGTTTCTATTTAGTTCCATTAGCTTCTGCATTGGAATAGTAATACTAATAATATTAATGCCTATGTTTTGTAAAGGTTTTCCAAATGTCTTTCTTACAGCCTTCGAGGTAGGTAATGTAAGGAATATGGACTCCTTTTTAAAGATGCTCATAGGCTGGCCACATATTGAGAAGGGCAGCTACCTAAGCCTCCTTTATTCATCTGGATTGTTTCAGTTTTTTCACCTTGCTCCTAAATTCTGCCATCCTTTCAGACACAGAAGGGCCCAAAAACAGATTGGAGAGCACAATTAGTTGAAAGGTCTCAAAACTAAGAATCTGTTAGAATGGTGAAGCTCTACATATTATCTCTTGTTAGACTATCAGTTTGGGGGGGCAGCCTGGAATAGTAGTGAAAGGCCTGGACTTGGACTTAAGATATGTGGTTCCATGTTTTGGCTCCTAATGTATGCTGTGATGTGTCCTTTCTTAGCCTCAGTCTCCTTGATAACACTGGAATTGCTCATAGGGATATTTAAGGAAAGTTCTTTGTCAGCTTTAGAGCAATAGAAAAATGTGAGGTTGTGAGAAAGAAGCAGGGGGGATTTGGGAGGTGGGAATCAGGAGGTCTAGGTTTGAATCCTAATAATTCTACTTGGCCTGGGTACTCATTTTCTCATTCTGTAATATGGAGGTGATAGTACTTGAATTATCTACCTCGGAGAGCTGTTATAAGGATCTAATGTGATAATGGATAAAAAGTGCTACATAAATATAATTCGAGTTATTACTATTAGGATTGTTGTTTAAAAAAAAAAACAAAAAACCTGTTATGGTAGCTTAACTCCCCTTGCTTCCTATTTGAGATGGGAATATTCTGGGTCTTAGCTATTTCTTGCTCTAAAAATTGAGAATCAGCATGGAGATTAATGGGGCCCACCTGGCTGAGATAACCCAGAGAGCTGGACTGCCACTTCCCCACCCCCATTAGAAGGAAGTAGAAAATATGTACTTAGTGCACCTGTGTGGGAATCAAGCTCCATGAATAATACAGTTGTCAGGGAAGCCAGTTTGCAAATAAATTTGTGTCCATTTTTTTAAGCCCTTCCTTAAAATAATAAATTCTTTAGAGCCTGATGTAATGAGGCAGTAAACACATTACATATAATTATTTAATTCACTCTTTGATGAGAAAAAAAATGGAGAGTTATTTAGAGAGGGAGGAAGCAGGGGGTACTTGTGAGCCAAGTATGCACTGTAACAGCCCTCATGAATTGTCCTAGTGGAAAAAACCTTGTTTTTGGAATTCAGACTATTTAAATCAAAATCCTGATTCTACTGCAATAAGACTATAAGTAAGCCTCTTCATCTCTGGGGCCTTAGTTTTTCAAGAATAAAATGAGAGATGCCTCTTTCACTTCTAGAACCTATGAGCCTACCAGGATTTGTCCGTTAGCATCACCTGCCATGTTAGATGTGATTGGAATTTTGTTCTTTGACTTTTCAGTTTTGTCTGAAAGTTTCAATAGCCAGTATTCCTTTTTAATTTTTCTTTTTTTTAGCATGACAAATTTTATTTTATTTAAAAAAATATTTGTTTTTAAATATTTTTCCATGTTTACATGATACATTTTCTTTCCCTCTCCCTTCCCAGAGCCAACAAGTAATTCCACTAGATTGTACAAATGTTGTCACTTAATACCTATTTCCATAATTATTCATTTTTACTATATAGCAGTTTTTTTAAGGCCCTAAACCCCAAATCACATACCCATATAGACGTGTGTTAAGTGATGTCATAGGTTTTGCTTTTGCATTTCTACTTCCATTGTTCTTTTTCTCAATGTGGATAGCATTCTTTTGCATAAGTCCTTCAGGAGTGTCCTGACTTGTTGCATTGCTACTAGTAGCAAAGTCCATTACATTGGATTTTTCCACAATGATTTACTTTCTATGTACAAAGTTCTGGTTCTGAGCATTTCACTCTGCATCTGTTCATTAAGGTTTTCCCAGTTCATATGGAAAGCTTCTGGATCATCAATCCTTACAGTGCAATAGATTCCATCACCATCATATACTACAATTTGTTCAGCCATTCCCCAATTGAGGGATAGTCCTTCATTTTCCAATTTTTTGCTACCACAAAGAGCGTGGAATAACCAGTGTTTCTGTGCCTTTGGGAGGTTATCACAAATTTGCTTACAAAATATTGAATTGCTGGTTTGAAGAGCCAGGGAGGCATAGGGACCAGAAGGCCTATTGGGGAATTCTGAAGACCTAGATCCAAAACTGACTTTAGCATTTACTAATTATGAGACTTTGGACAAATTTCCCCACTGAGTCTCAGTTTCCTCATTGGTCAGATGGAGTTGCAGAGAGGACTCAAGCATTGGTTGAAGTGGATGATTTCTAATATTCCATGACGATGGTTTCTAATACTCTTCTGAGCTTTGTGGAGTGTGTAAACATTGCAAATGCCTGTATCCAATAGTGGTTGTTGAGAACTTAGTGATATGTCCACAGTTCCTAAAAATTCAATTTGTTTTGCAGTCAGTTATTTAACCTTTCCTGAGTGGAGTCTCCAATCTTTAGAACTTTAATAGTTTTCCAATTTGATAAAATTTATGCATTGGGTCAGTTTCTACTAGTATTGCTTTTCTATCTGCCTGTCCCTCATGTTTCTCCACTCAATCCAGTTCTACTTCTGTAGAGCTCAATGGAATTTTTTTTTCCATGAAAAGAGTTTACTATAAATGCTGTTATGACTCTGTCTTAGTAAAAGGGAGTTCAGAAAGGGAAGGAATGACAGAGGCCCCCTCCAGTGTAAAGGAGAGTTTAAAAAAAAGCTTAGTAAATATTTAACTTTTAAACAGTATAACTTAGCCTATGACCTTGTACTGCTTGGTTCTAAGGATGGGGAGACTAAAATGACATAGGGCATGGATAAATATAGGACGTCAGGACTAGAAAAAAATCATGGAACCTGATGGACTTTAGAGATCCATTGGGTTCCTTTTTTTTTCTTTACAGTACCATTTTCTCTGGTTATGTCTATACAGTCCCAGTTACCTAAATAATATAAGAGAAAACCCTTCTCTGTGAAATATCCGGATTAAGCAATTGATTTTCACTGATAATTGGGGTTGTGTTGCTTAGTCCTGAGCTTTGAACTTCTACTAAATTTGCACATTTACGTGTATGTAATGTATGTATGTAAATGCAAAGAGGTGTAGCTCTGAGTCTTGGTCTTTATTTTATTTCCTTATCTAGTGATGTTTCTTTGCTACTAAAGCCTTCAATATTCATTCCTATGGAGATGTTAGGCAGTATTTTCCCGAGTTTGTAGAGTTAGAGAAATTTTCCTATACAAATCTCTGACTTACACAGGCCCAGGCTGCAGGGTTTGCTTGCTTTGAATTCTTGCTGAGCTGAGTTGGAGCTGGTACTACCCAACTTAGTCTTGCAAAGCCCCAAACAATAGCATTGCACTTAAAAGTACCTAAAACGGACTACAAGCACATAGGCAATAATGCTTCTGCAAGTGATTTATAGTCCCATGAACAGGCAAGCACTAGAGTGGAACACACAAATAGTAAATTACTGGGAGCTGGATGGGTTGGTAGCATCCAGGGGATTTAGCAGGGCTTTCAATATGAAAGACTATATTTAGTTTCAGAGTAGAACATAGTGCTCGTAATATTAATTTCTAGGCTAAGTATTTCATAATTATCCTCAACATAAAATCTAAACTAAGAACAGGAGGCCAGTGATGGGGACAGCAATGGTCAGCTTCCAACCGTTATCTGATTGCATGTGACCAGGTGTGCATGATCACTTTTTCTTCATTAGGTAACGGGACATGCACACTAATAAAAACCCTCAGAAAAGTTTGGTTAACCAATATAAGAAACACCCTTTAGCTTTGTCAGAGTTCCACCATAGAGAAATGGATTCTTTTCTTCCATCTAAAAAGTTAAAGTCAAAATGGAATTGAAAGGGACATTGTGGACCATCTAATCTAATCCATACCCCTAGTCTCATATTTGGGGAAACTATGGCACAAAGGAAAAGAGATTTGCTTAGAATTACTCCAGCAAAAGGAATACAGTGTGTTGCATAGAATGGAGACTCAGGGTTTAGTTCCCTTTGTCCTACCTACTTGGTTTGTAGCCTTGGGAAAGTCCTTTTCTCTCTGGCCATTAAGATGCAGTGTAAAGAGCACAGGGCCTGAAGTCAGGAAGGCCTGAGTTCAAATGTGGCCTCAGACTCTGCTTTGCTGCATGAAGGATGCTGCACTAGTCACTTCACTTCTGTCCACCTTTGATTGTCGATGGGGTTGATAATAGCACTTACTTTGCAGGGTTACCATGAGAATCCAATGAGATATAATATTTGTAAAATGCCTAGCAAGTACCTTCAGTGGGCACTTACTAAATCCTTGTTTCCTTCCCTCCCTCTTGGTCTCTGTTTCCTTATCTATAAAATAAAAGTTGGACTAGATGATATTTAAGGTTCCTCAGTTACAGGCCCTGGTTGTTGAAGGCTTTCTCCCTAGTCTTCATATATGGTATATAGTACCTCCCCACTTTTGGCCTCATGGGTTGGTACTAGACCTAAAGTAATATGTGCTTTGCTGCAGTTCTTCTAATGCAAGTAAATTTCCTGGTCATAATAGTGAAACTTGTATTTTTTTTTTTCAACTGCTTTGCCCACCCTCTGTGAGGTAGGTTTTCTAATTGATAAGAGTGGCTACATACTAGGAATCATCATTTATCTCATATAAGTGGATCCAGAATCTCACTGGTGTGGTTATTCTTTTCAGCAGACCAGGTCACAACCTCTTTTTGGTTTCTTATTCATGGCTTTCTATAAGTCCCTCCTATCTGTCCAATGACCTGAAAGTTTTCCTCTGCTTCTTATATGTTGTGAGTAACTGGTATGATACCTTTTACTCCACATTTCACACACAAGTCACTTCTGGTAGTGCCTGGTAAGTCGACTTACTCCTACCATTCATCTTTCCATTGACTTTTGGGCCGCTCATGTTTTAGTTTTGGGCTTAAGATAATAATAATAGCTATTTCATATGTATTTCTTCAGAGAGCATTTAAATACTGCTGGTGTCCAGGCATAGGCACTGGGACTATAAAGACAGAAACCTGCCCTCAAGGAGCTCACATTTTGCTGGGGACAGACAGAGGGTTCCAGAATGTTGCCAGAGAGAAATCAGTACAAACCTAGACAGTGTAGATGAAGTCATGTGTAGGAGAGCACTGACATCTGGGATGGGAACTAAAGGCAAGACATCTTGGCTAAACTGCCCAGTTTGTGAAGGAAGGTCATTTGAAACCATTCTGAAAAGAACAGCTGGAGCTAGAATGTGAAGGACTTTCAGTGTCCAACAGAGGAGTTTGTTTTTGATCCTCCAGGTGATTGGGAACTTCTGAAGATTTTTATAGAGAATAAGCAACCTAATGTGGTCAGGCCTGAGTTTTAGAAAACAGATTTCTTTAGTGTCTTAAGATTTATAAAGTTGTGTTCTCACAACAACCCCTGAGATCATATTATTATCCCTATTTTACAGATAAGGAAACTTGAGGTTTGTAGTGGGGAAGTGATTTTTCCAAGTGCACAAAGCTAATAAATGTCAGAGTAAGAATTTCCACACCAGCCTCCTGATTCTCCCACCTTGTAGCAACAGAGTCACCACCATTACAGTATGCCAGTAGCTACAATTTCAATTAATTATGAAGAATTTAGTTAGATGATCTTTCCTGTAGCATGCAGCTGTGGAAACATCTTTTGACATGGGGGCTAGGCTTGGCTAAGGGCTTTCTCTGGAACCTGCTGTGAAAAGTTAAGTGTTGCTTCTCCTTTCCAGGCCTTCTAGGAAGTGAATATGATAGTTCTAGGCCTTTCTGTCTTGGATATTGGCAACTTCAGTTTTCATTAATTAACATCATATGATTCAGTTTGTATGCTAAGACATAGACATTGGGGGTCACTAATTCTAACTGCCTTAGCAATGGTTCAGCCTCCTCCCTTGATCTGTGAGGCCCAAAGAAGCATATTGATTGGTCTAATATCACACTAGCAATTGCCTGCTCTCATGATGCAGACCTTCTCAATCTTTTGAATTTCTAGTCCAGTATTCTTTCCCTCCCACTATGCTCCCTGCAGCAAGTTGAAGAAATGTCAACCGTCTAACTCTAGCTTGCATCCATTCGAAATCCATAAAAAACACAAAAAGGAAATTTCAGGGAGTATCCAAGGAATTTTACCAACTGGATAATCAGGAAAATACGATACTCATGCATGGTAATTACACAAGTTAGATTAGACCTTAGTGATCACATAATCCAAATCCCTCCTTTTATAGAGCTAAAGTTCAAAGACTGCTTCCAGACTGAGCAAGAACTTTCAAGTTCTTATTCTAGGTTATAATCATCTGAGAATGGTTTGGCCTCTTAGTAGGAAGTAGTGCAGGTATAGGGGGAAGAATTTTGAGCTCCTTCAGTCGTGTCTGATTCTTCGTGATCCCATTTGGGATTTTCTTTCCAAAGATATTGGAGTGATTTGCTATTTTCTTCTCCAGCTCATTTTATAAATGAGGAAACTGAGGCAAACAAGGTGCAGTGACTTACCCAGGGTCATACAGCTAGCAAGTGTCTGAGGCCAGATTTGAACTTAGAAAGGGGAGTCTTCCTGATGCCAACCCTCATCTATCCCAACTAGCTGCCCCAGGGGAAGAATACCTACCCCATTAGAAGACTGTTCTTGCCTGAGCTTGGCCATAGAATTGGTTGTGATTTGGAACAAGTAGAATCTAGATTCTTAAGGTTGAGATCTGTTTTGATTTGGGGCCTTTCATCAACCCCTAACACAGCGCCCTGCTGGTGGACACAATAAATTAGAAATATAACTTCCTAGGGATTTGTCTTGTTGTCTGGAAAGTGGAGATGATAAATCCTGTTCAGTACACTTTTGGTGAAGATCAAATAAGCTAATGGATGAAAAAATGTTTAAAGAATATATAAAATTTCATACAAATGACAGAACTAGAAGACACTTTAGAGATCATTTCTGATTCCTTCATGACATAAATGAAGACTCTAAGGCCCAGATTGTGGAATAATTTGTTGTCATTATTACTGTTTAGTTTCTGTATGTAATCTTTTTTGGAGTGGTCAATTTAGTTCAGGTTTTTCTTATGCCCCTTCTATGTGCTGGGCACTGTGCTGGGTGTTGGAGATTTAAAAAAAAAAAAAGAAAGAAACTGTCCTCAAGCTGTTTACATTCTTTTAGAGGATATGGCATTTAAATATGATAATTTGAGAAGCATGGGATGATCAAGAAAGGTTTCAGGGAAAGATGACACTTAAAGCTGAGCTTTTAAGAAATTTAAGGATTCTGTGAGTTGGTCTGCATATTGGAGAGATTTGATTAGAGACTTCTTATACAGTAAAAGTTTTCATTAGAAGCAAGGTAGGTCAGATTTGGCTGGAATTTAAGGTTGTCTGTGAATTAGCAGAATCCAGACTCATTTATTTCTTACTTTGTCCATGATTTTATTTTATTTTATTTTTTATTTTTTTTAAACCCTTGTACTTTGGTGTATTGTCTCATAGGTGGAAGAGTGGTAAGGGTAGGCAATGGGGGTCAAGTGACTTGCCCAGGTCACACAGCTGGGAAGTGTCTGAGGCTGGATTTGAACCTAGGACCTCCCATCTCTAGGCCTGACTCTCAGTCCACTGAGCTACCCAGCTGCCCCTGTCCATGATTTTAACTGAACGATTCCTTACAAAGCAAAGTTTTAACACAACAATTTTAAGTAGGTTACCCAACTGGTAGAATCTGCCATTTTTAAAGTACCCCTCCCCCCCTTAGATTAGTGATTCTGGTCTCTAAGGAGGAGGTTGAGAAGTAGGTGGTGGAATGTTAGGCAGTAACAGAGAACTAGCAGAGGAATGATGAATACTTTTATGTTATTATAACACCTAAGCCAGTGATGGGCAAACTATTCCCCAAGGGCCAGATTCAGATCCAGAACGGGGCAGTAGTTTGCCCATCACTACCTTAAGCAATTCCCTAATCACTACATCTGGATATGGGGGCGTAGTGATTAGGGAATTGCTTAAGGCAGTGATGGGCAAACTTCTGTCTGGATCTGGCCCGTCTGGGAATAGTTTGCCCATCACTGAACCAAACAACTATATTTTCTCTCTTAAAAAAATTAAAAATTCTTTTTCTTGAGTTCCCTCCCTTACCCATTGAGAAGGCAAGAAATAAATACCCATTATGCTTAGGAAGTCATGCAAAACATTTCTACTTTAGTCATGATGTAGGGGGAAAAAACCCCCAAGAAAAATAAAAAGAAAGAAATATCAAGCAATTATAGCAATTATATTTTTAAGGGCTTTACAAATTTCAAACTCTTGTGTTTTAGGATGTGGCGTGGCCTAGGGATGTCAGGGAGCTAATTATCCCTAAGGAACATCCCCAAAACATCAGAAGACTGGCAATAAGTTGTGGGCCTGGGATAGAGGAGAAAGCAGGTGACTTAGTAAAAAATAGGCAATGATGGTAGCAAGTATTCTGGGGAATGTAAAAATAAATAACTCAATTCATTTCAGCATACATTTGAGCATATAGTACGTTCAGTGCCTTCTACCTCATTGTGACAGATGGGGACAGCCCTGGGTTTTAGAATAATCTTATAGACTTGGTCCAGGTTTGTTTACAATTTGAGGATTACCTTCAGAAAATGAACTATTAGGGGAGAATTTTTTTTTAACCATAGAAACTCAAGAAGATTGCTGCTAAAGTGTTATAGGTTCTTGATGTGGAAGGACCTATACGTACACAGAATTGTAGTGGTTGAGGGTAGAGGAGATCCTTGCAGACACTTTTGTTAGCACCTTTATAACTCTTAAGAATGGAGTGTCCTGTATTCTAATTTGTGTTTGTGCTATTTAGCTCCATGAGGATAGGAATGTTGTCTTTACTCATCTTGCTATGAGAAGGGAGAGATTTCAACTGGCAGAGGGGTTGTGAGAGACTAATCCAGATACAACACATCCTTGAGGGACCAACAGAGTAGGGTGCACGAGCAAGATATTAGTTAAAGGGAAAATGAAAAGGAGAACAAGAAGGAACCCACCCCTCCAAAAAAAGGGAAAGGAAAGATGAGTGGGGAAAATGGATACCTGGTAGGAAAAATACTGTCAAATTTTGGGGAATTCTGATTAGAGAGTCTCCATATAATTAAGCATAAGAGTCAGCTTGCATTTCCCTTTTTGCTGTCAGATTATAATTGATGCAAGCCTCTTAAGAGTTGACACCTGTATAGCTCAAGAAATATCTGCAGGCAGATAACCTGCCCCTCTCTGGGCAGCTTGAGTCTTTCCGTCTTATTGAGTGAGCCCCAAAATGGAATTCCTTTTTGTGTTTCCCTTGAGGATGCTATCTCTGGTCTCTGCCTCTTTCCACATAGCAAAAAATCCATAATGTGGTTAGGTGGCAGAAGGTGTAACAATGGTTTATATTTCTAAACTGCTTACACAGATTAATTCATATGATTCCCAGAAATCCTTGGGATATGGATTTAAGAAGATTATACCCATTTGGCATATAAGGAAAGTTGAGGCTCAGAATTTCTAGTGTCATAGGTTTAGAGCTGGAAGGGACCTTACAATGAGTGACAGAACCAGAGATTTGAACAGGTCTAATGTTTCTACCACTGTACTTACTATAGCTGGCTTCATGAGTACATTTCAAGAATTATATCTGTAATGATTAGAAGACAAGAACTAAGTAGTTACTGATCACTGTAGTATTCCATATCCTAGTGATTTATGACCTAGGTCCCTGGTGGCAAATCTATGACACACGTGCGTAGCCATTTTCAATGACATACGGCCACATTGAGAGAAGTATGGGGTGGGCTGCATGCCGAGGATGAAACATTTGCTGTAGTGTCATGTAGACACTCTGTGCCGGAGGTCTGTAGGCCAAAATAACTGTCACTAAGCAGGTAAGTTAAATAATTAGTTTTTGGTTTATTAAATACAGTTATATATTACAATCATTCATTTTTGTTATTTAAACTATAAATATTATGAAATTATGTTTTTTTTTTCTTGAAGTGACACGCCACCGGAGTTATGCTCAGTTTTTTGGCGAATTTTGACACACTAAGCTCACTTGTGAGGCTCCTTCTAGTCAAATAAAATCAGATAAAATCCCTTCCTAGCCCTTTTTCCCATTCCTCAGCTCTGTGGCTTAAGCTAAAGGATATTTCCTGTTTCCTTTGGGAAGATAGTAACAATTTTTAGTAATCTGAAATCTTAATACCACAATTCTACCATTGCTGTCAGGCTATGGAGTACTGGTTCTTTGATCTTGCTTCTATACTGTATATAAAAAGAGCCTTGCAAACAAATATGATGTAAATGTGAGCTATTGTTATTGTTTTTATTATAGATCACTGTAATCTCAAGAATCACAGTTGTAGGAGACCTAGTAGGCATTGGTGGGTGACAGCAGAGTGCAATATATTACCAGTGATAGACTTGCACATGAAAAGTTGAAATCAAAATCTAAATGTCTTCCTCCATGGGAATGTGAGCTCCTTGAGGGCAAGCTCCCTGATACTTTTCTCAGTATCCCCAGTGTTTGGCTCAGGGTCTGGCACATTAGAGCACTTAGATAAGATTATTGACTACCTCACTAAGTGTAGAGGAGTTGTAATCCGCAGTGGTGAAGATTGGCCTCCTCTGACTGTTGAAATGTTGAAGCATAGGTTAATCTCACTCTTGGTTTATTTTATTAATCCTTCATGAAATCAAAATGCTACTAGCCCAAGTGGTCTTTGAGAATGGACCAGATTTCCTGCCTGCTTAGAGTTTAGAATTAAGTCAAGGTTTCCTACCTTTGAGAACCTTACATTTGTAATATTTGCAGTATCCTTTTGCATGTTCTCCCTTCATAATAGCTTTGTGATGTAGGTAGAGTAGGCACCACCCACAATGGGTAGTCTCAGAGGAAAGAAATGACCAGGCAAGGGCTGCCCAGAAGGTTGTAGTTGAGGCAGAAAAAGCCCCGACAATAACTCATGACCCCGGGACTTCTGAATTTAGTTCCCATGGCTGGTACTGTGTGCCATACACTTTTTCCCAGGCCCATTAGCAAACTATGTGGTGCTGGCACTCATATGTTGGTAGGACTTTGTTGTTTGTCAAGATCTTCTTTGAAAAAAGCCCTGTGAATTAAGGTAGTATCAGTATTCTCTGCACTGTATGGATAAGGACATTGAGGCATAAAGACATGCATGGATCCCAATAATGTTTGAGTTCAAAGGGTTCTTATAGAGAATAGAGTACAATCCCTCATTTTTGAGGTGAGAAAACTGAGGTCCACTGAGGTTAGGCAGTTTGCTCAAGGTCATACAATAGGAAATAGTGGAGCTGAGACTTTAACAACAGCAAACATTTGCCCTTGTATTGTGAAAGGTCCTTTCCTAGACACCAAGGCCCCCAAATGAAAAAGTTCCCGTGCTTTGAATTCTGCCTTTTGTAAGGGGAATAACGATACGAGATGTCCCAAAAGTCTTGGTGCAATTCCAGACTATTAAAGCTTCATTAAGACTACTTTTGGCACACCCTATATAGACATATCTAAGCAAGCACAAGGTAAACTGAGATGGGAGAGTCACTAACTCACTGATTATGAAAGTGAAAAGTAGCACCTGAGCTAAGGATCAGAAATGAGGATTACCAAAATGAGAGATGGCAAGGGACTAGGGATGTGTATTGCAGATGTCAGAGACAGATGGGAAATAGGATGAAAGTTTCTGAGAACAGGTACTAATCCAACTTGGCTAGTACCTTCTGTGAATGAAGGGGGAATAATAAGAAATATCAGGAAAGGTAGACTTGGACAAACTTGGAGGTTTTCAGATGACCCAGATGTTTTGAATCCAAATCCAGTGGTCTCTAAGGTAGGCATAGAAGGAAGTAAGAAACTTGTAAGGTGGAGGATGGGAGGGGAGGTAGTATGAGAAGGGAAAAATAGGAAGGAGGAAGAGAAGGTACGGTGTGCCTATAGTACAGGTTAGTGATATGGCCATTCTCAGCCTTCAGTATCTGAAATCTTTGGCCACAGTTCTAGGTACTTTCTAACCTAAGGATATGGATACAAAGTGAAGTTTGATGGTTCTCTGAATAATGGCAAGTTTACAAGTCAGCAGGCCAACACCTTCAAGCAAAGGTCTTCATCTAGGCTGTTTCTTTTTCTTTCTGAGTTGTCTCTCTTTTCATCCACTAGAGATGGGAATAGGGGAAGCTCAGTCAGATCATTCTGTATTACACAAAGGTATTTTGTGCATCTCTGGCTTCCCAGGCCTACTAAGTGTAAATAAACTTGCAAGAAGAATGGAGAGTGACTTGTCTTTCTGGCCTCTTGCTCCTTGTACAACATAGGCTGTGGGCCTCTCCAAAACCTATGCACATGGTTTTAAATGGACCCCTCATATGTCCATAGAGTCACTTTTCCCCAGAAAGTTTCTGGAGCCCTGTCCAGGGCCTGGAGGCTTCCTTCTTGCTTAGTTTTTGGCTGTATCCTGTATGCCTGTGTATTTGCACTTGAATTGATAGTACTTGGCATAGAGATAATACCCTTTCAAAGAATGTGGAGCTTCCACCAGCCTTTTTTCCTCCCTCCTTCCCAGTTGGCCTACTCTGGTTTCATTAATTCTACTAGTTGTGGTGTATGTATTTTTACCAGTCTGATCACAACGGTATGGTTTGGCTTAGAGCCCAAAGATGGTGGTGTTGAGGATAGTAAGTGGAATACATTTGATGCTTAGGTATCTTTTTTTCTTGTAAAGGTGGGTCTGTTGCCAGTTTGAAATTTTATATGCCCTTGTGAACCAGTCCCAAACAGAACAGTGTACTGCAAGCTCAAGCCCTTGGTCTTTGGGGAAGCAGTTTCAGACCTTAGGAATGGTTTCCCAGAAGGCATTTTGAAAAGCAGGTTCATGGCTTAGCCCCTGGGATCTGAGCTGGATATACTCTCACATAGAACAAATGGCATTGATCAGTGGCTGAGAGACTGGTCTCTAATACAGCTAAGTTACACAGACTCTCTAATAGGTTCTCAGAAAGTGCGGGGAGGTTGTTTTCTGCCATATAATGGTTTGGAAGTAATAAGGTTTCTGGCGATAAGCCTTGCATTCTCTTGCTTGGTTCAGCAGAAACCTTAACCATGTTTAATTAAAAGCTCATTGGGCTGCTGTGTTTACCTCCCCACCCCCAACCCCCTTTCTTTTTTATCAAGTCATTCTGCTTTCCCTTAGGAATTTAACCCTTATATCTTAAAGTGCATAGGAATCAACTTTCTCCACCCCACCCCCACCCCACCCCTGTCGTTGTTGGCCTGGGTGAATACCGCTACTGGGGAAGGCTAAGGAATGTCTCGTAAATTCCAGAAATCAGATTTGGATCTCTGTTCCTAGAATAAAAAACCTCAAAATACCAGATCCAACCTTGGTTTTATTTTATTTTATTTTATTTTTTTAAAAACCCTTACCTTTTGTCTTGGAGTCTATACTGTGTATTGGCAAGGCAGAAGAGTGGTAAGGGTAGGCGATGGGGGTTAAGTGACTTGCCCAGGGTCACACAGCTGGAACTGTCTGATGACCTGATTTGAACCTGGGATCTCCTGTCTCTAGGCCTGGCTCTCAATCCACTGAGCTACCCAGCTGCCTCTCTTGGTTTTACTTTTGAAAAGCTACCCCCTGTGATAGTCAATTATAGTTCCTTTCCCAAACCCATTTATCATGCGGATATAACTGAGATCCTCATTGTCTTGAGGGTGAAACCAGGTAGATAGAATCTGACTTGGGCAGATATGGGAGGGAGAGTTTGATGAAGCAAATGTCCCAGTAACTTGTTGCCTCATTTGCATTGCTGACCCTCATTTACTGTATGACCTTGGATAAGCTTTAGTTTGTCTGACTATAAAAAAGAGATTATTATAGTTCCCTCCTGACTTCACAGATTCACAATGAGTCAAGTGCTTTTTAAAGTGCTGTAGACAATCACAGAAGGTGCACTCCTGTAGCAGCGCCTGAAAAAAAATTGACTTTATGGCTCCTGCAGAAAGAGCCATACATTGCTGACCCCTGTTCTATGGGCTCAAGGAGGCCATAGAATCATAGAGTCTAAGGGCTGGAAGGTGACCAGCTTCTTCCCTTTTTGAGTGAAGCAAATGGAACCTTAAACACAGGAACCACTCAAGGTTACATAGCTGGTTAATGGTGGAGCCATGATTTGGAACCCTATCTTCTGACACTGTCCCATCACATTCTGCTGTCTGAACCAAGGACAAATAGCTAGTAATTGACACAGTCAGGATGTGGACAGAGGTCTCCAGCACCTAGTTTAGTGTTTATTGAACTCTGGTTCCTCTCCTCGTGATTGGGGGATAAGGCATGCAAATAGCTTCTACAATGGTAGATCAGCACAAAAGTGTTCTACAAGACCTGGGAAAGAAGGAAGAAGAAAGATAGACTCTTACCTGGAGATATCAGAGAATGCCTCCTGGAGGAGATGACATTTGAAGTGGGCCCTGACGGACAAAAAGGATTTCCATAGGCATGAGTGCAAGAAATGGTAGTAGTAAAAGAATAGCTTGGACCTTTTGTTTTCTGTATACAATCTGGAATAACAGTATATAAGGTAGTGGCAAGTATATAGGTTAGCTGTGGCACCTTATCTCATTCTCCCACCCTACCCCCCAAATCCACTATCACCCCTTTCCCCCTTCCTTTCTCTCCCTCTCTTTCCTGGTGATTAACATACTCTATTATATAAGTCTTGGGCACAGGATCTAGTATTCCAGGCAGCAGTATCCTATGGCATACTAATCTTTCTTGTTGGAGTACTTTTCTAGTAAAAGGTTTTTTTGTTTGTTTTTTGTTTTGGAGATGGGTGAGATTGGTGGAGAATTGTACATATAGACTAGATCATCAGATCATAGTATTTGAGGTTTAGAAGATTATAGAATCATAGTATTTAGAGTTGGAAAGGGATCTTATTGATCAGTCTAATTGCCTAAAGTCCTAATTTTATAGGTAAGGAAACTGAGGCTTTTGGTGCCTTGACCAACATCAGCATATTTCTAAGATAGCAGAGCTGGGATTTGAACTTAAGCCTTTTCCAACTCTAGAGATTCCAGGAATTTCTTCTTTTGTTCCAATATAATATATTGGGAAGGAAGTAGAGCAAATAAAGATCTACATCGGGCTTCTCATCTTTTCATTGAGAGTCTATAGTTATCACCACACCAATATTTGTTTCACCTTGTTTCCCATCTGAACTGGAAACCATGTTTATTTGTTCAGTTTTGGAGCCGAGAAGTTTTTGTCCTAACTCTGGAGCTCAGGGTGGAGAACATCAGAGAAATGAAGCCCATGCCCCAGAGGTTAGTCATTACTTAGATCTCAACAATGCTAAGTAAGGAGTAGGTTGTCATCTTTACCTGAACAGTTACTGTGATGCTGAGAATTTTGAATTCCATCTGAAACTTTGGTGCTTTGACATGAAAAGAGGTGTGGGTAGGGAGGGATTGGGGGATCAGGAGAGCCAAATCCAAACCAATTTTTACAAATGTAAAAACCATTCCAACTACAGAACTGTTAGGTGTGATGGAAGAGGGGGTATGGGTGGGAAATTGCTCTCTGAGATGAGAGTAAGTAATAAGTGGTTCATTTCAAGGAATATGACATCATAAAAGTTTAACAAGATACTTGAGTTTACATTTAACTATTTGTATGATAATTATATTACTATACAAATTACAGAGTGTATAGAATACTATATAATTGGCATCTAATTTTTATTGGCTTCTCGAATGCAGCAGGCAATGGAGAGTGAAAGTTTTTACTAACCTGGACCTTTGGTAGTTTCCTTTAGATTCAGGAAGTTTTCTGAGGCCTCCATTTGTTAGAAACTCTTCTGACTCTATTAACTTACCCCTTGAGATAGTGGGGGGAGGGGAGAAGGACTGAGAGGAGGGGAGTGATTTGGTATCACTAGGCAAAGGTAGTCTTAACCAACTCTCACCCACTTCAAAAAAAAAACCCAAACATTTTCTTATCATGACCTTCCCCCTCATTACTTTATAAAACTGTATTATATTGGATCCTAGCAGATATAAAAGATATTGGCGTGTGAAGGGTTATAGCTAGGGGTGAAGTTTTAGAGTATAGAAACCAGGAACTATATAATCATGTCCTGTGTTATTTTTCTAATGAGTGATGACTTTTTGTCCATTGTATTCAGTGTCTGGGCATGTCAGTGTTAAGGAAGATTTGATGAACCTGGTATCTGTCAAGAGCAAGACCTTCAGAGGTTTCCAGGGGGGGAATCTTTAAAAGATGGAACACTTTGCTGTTGGAGTATTTTAGAAATGGCACAGTTCACTATCTCCCCCTAGTTTGAGAAAGTGTTAAGTGGCTTGATCAGCCAGACAGCCATATCCCCTCTCTGTTTTTGGTGGTTTTTTTCGGGTTGTTTTAAATCATCCCATGTCAAGAATTCTGCTTCTCTATAAGTCCCCCCCACCCCCAATCTTCCTGTAAAGAGTCATCAAGTATGAACAGATGATTTCTAGGTAGACAACCTTAAAGATCACCTCATTGATTCACTCTCTCATTCTGTAGAGCCACATAGGGTAGTAGAGTCAAAAGATCTGGCTCTGACTGGCTCATGTAAAATGTCAGCAGTAACATTTGCACTACTCTGTTAAAGGGTTAGAATGAAAAAAAGCCCCCGATAACCCTTGAAGTGCTCTGTAAGGATGAGAAGAGGTCATAGTAGTAGTAATAGTTCCTACAATTACAGAGGGGTAGAGACTTTGACAATGACAAAGGTGCTAATAGTAGAGTTGAGATTTGAATCCAAATCTAGTGCCCATTCTACTCTGCTAACCAATTGCCCTCACAGGAATAAAATTCAGGTCTTCATCGTACTAATGGGCTTAGCAGTGGATGTCAGTGGTATTACTACTTTAGGAGGGACTTTGGCATCAATGGACAGATCCTTCCTTCCAGTGCTTACCTGAAGTTGTTCCTGAGTAAAGGCCCAGGGATATCTTCTTTCTTATACATCTTCAGGATCCTGCTTCTGCAGTGATCATTCCAATCTCTACCCTGGTGCTTCACTGGCCTTTTGCAGATCTGTTCTGGCTTTGGAAATTAAGTGTTTGGAGTAGCTAAGTGATTCAGTGGATAGAGTACCAGGCCTAGAGATGGAAGATCCTGGGTTCAGATCTGGCCTCTGGCACATCCTAGCTGTGTGCCCATGAACAAGTCACTTAATCCCCATTGTCTAAGCCTTTGTCACTCTTCATACTTGTATTGATTCTAAGACAAATGATATGAATTTTAAAAGAAAGTGTCTGAGGCAGGACCAGGACAAATCTAGAACTTGAACCACTATCCCCCTGGCTTCTGCTTATTACTGTTTGGGAAGATTACTCTAAAAAGATTATTCTAATCCCTTCCCTTCCCTTTTTTTAAAGGACCTGTAATTTCATTGGTCTATAAAACTTCCTGAACTAATGCAGGCTGACATATGCTCTGCAACTTAGTCTTAGAAAGGGTACAAAAGGGTTAAATACTTTGGTCATGGCCACATAACCAGAATGTATCAGAGAAAGAATGTAAGCCCAGCTTTTCTCTTTCCTACTACTAAACTTAGTAGGAAGATATTTTCTTTCTTTTTTCATTTTTTAAATTATTTTTTGCCTTTTCATTTTTTGAAGTTGCCAAACATTTTAAGAGTTTTATAGATGAAAACTTTTTTTACAAGCATTTGTTAGACAGCTGGATGGCTGTCTTGTTCTGTATTTTCAGTCTGTTGTCTCCCTGTTGGGGGTAAGTGGTATGTTTCATCCATCAGAGTTCTAAAATCTTTCAAAATTGTTTTTTGATGTATTGTCATTTTAGAAATTGGTCTGGTTCTGCTCATTTTATTCAGCATCTGTTCTTAGAATTTCTTCCTTGTTTTCCTCTGAAACTGCTCTTTTCATTATCTCTTATGGCCCAATAATACTCAGTTACATTCATGTGCCATCATTGATTTAGCCATTTCCCATAGGTGGGAACTCCTATCAAGCAAAATTCAGAAGCTACAAGCTTCTTAGGTTCATGAGGCATTTTCCTTACAGACAACCTTATGAAATAAGAGAGCTTGAGTGTTTTTATTTCTGTTTGACATATTAGGAAACTGACTCAGGAGGATGAATGATCTATCTGGTACCTTATTGCTAATGAGCCTCTAGGTTGGGGTTTGGAACCATGCCTTCCTGACATGCATGTTGATGTTCTTCCCACTCCACCAGGCTGCCTTCATAAAACCTGAAATAATGTGTCTTTGGTTTTTTCTTCCTGTCCAGAATACATGTGGTTTCCCAGGGCAAATGTCTCACTCAAGTGAAAGTGGTTTTTTGTTTGTCTGTTTGTTTGTTAAAGTTCTGACATGTCTTCCTGTTTCCGGAAAGATTTGGTAACTTGGGCCTCTTGTGTGACCCATTTTGCAACAGTGTAATTCTGAGCCAACCACTTTAGAGCCATTCATGGGCTCTGAGACTGAGCCTCACAGATGTTTGTATGCTGTCAGACCCCTCCCAACACATTCATGACAAACATCGCAGAACACAAAGGAATTAGAGCAACAACCTGTGTAGCAGCTGGCCAAACAGGCAGCACCAGAAGTGTGGCAAAGCACTTGTAGAATGGGGTGGTAACTGACTTTGCTAGGACCCATTGGCAGGAGAGCAGTCCAGAGTCTCTTACCAGTATCCATTGTTAAGAGGCAGCTAGATGGTTTAGTCACTAAACTTTAGTGGATAGAACTTGAGGCCTGGAGAACCTGAGTTCAAGTCTCGCGTCAGACACTTTCTAGTTGTGTGACCCTGGGCAAGTCACTTGACCCCAATTGCTTTACTGCTCTTCTGCCTTGGAACCAATACATAGTATTGATTCTAAGGTGGAAAATAAGAGTTTTAAAAAATGGATACAGTGTTGTTTAAAACAGTCGTGGCCTACATCTGGCATCTGTGAACTGAGAGACTGGGAAAGACTTTCACTAGATGCTGTTCCTATCGAATTCATCTTTTCAAATCTGGGTCCTTTGGTGACAGTTGGTATAGGGATGTCAGACTTATTTTTCTTTAAAAAAAAATATTTACCTTCTTTCTTAGTATCAGTTCTAAGACAGAAAAATGATAAGAGTGAGGCAGTTGGGGTTAAGTTGACTTGACCGAGGTCATATAGTTAGGAAGTATCTGGGGTCAGATTTGAACCCAAGTCTTCTCAATTCTAGGTTTGGTGCTCTGTCTACCATATTTCGTAGCTGCTCTGTCTTTTTCTTAAAGACTGTTCAAGTCCCTTTAAATCTTCCCTCATTCCCCCCAGGTGAAAGAGATCTCTTCCCAAATTTTCCTAGGACATTTTCCCTGACTCTCTCCTCTTCTTCACTGTTCTAATTCTGCCTTGTATGATATTTATTTGTGTCTACGTCCTTGTAAGCTCCTTGAAGGTCTATTTCTTCTGCTCTCTGTCCTCTGCACATGTAAGACACTTAGTCAATGCATTGCATCAAATTGTGGGTTGGAAAACACTAGTGTGTGTGGGCAGTGCATCTTCCTATCTTGCTACTGGCTTCTCATAAAATGAATTGCTTATTTCATCTTTCCTGTCTTTAGGTCACAGGTCGTCCAAAGCTGAAATTCAAACTTAGTTCAAACCATTAATCTGAGACACAAGAAAGGTCTTTGGCATTGCTTCCTCCTTGAGAATAACGTTGTTTCAAATTGGGCAGAATGGTTCTCTCCTCCCTACTAGTTGATTTTTCTGTCTCTTTGGAGTTATTGAAGAGAAATTGGGTAACATTGATTAATCACCATAGGTTTTTTGAAATCCAGTCCTACTGGGAGTAATATTTAAACAGTGTAAATGATAAGCGAACATACCATTTGGAGCCTTGGCCAGCCACTGCCTTTTGGGTCAGACAGTTAGCAGTGTTCAAAGAGGGAACATGATCAATAGGTAGAGCATATATTACATCAGGAATCCACATTTCATGTAAGTGCTTAGACTAGATTAAAGAACTTTAGATTGGCAGAGAACATGAATTCTGATCTCAGACCTACTACTTCCCTAATGGTATATCTTAGGCAAGTCATTTTAGGAAGGAAGGAAATATCTATTAATCAAGTGCTTACTATGTGTCAAACATTGTGCTAATAAGTATTTTACAGATTTCATATTATTTCATCCTCACAATCCTGGGAGGTAGGTGCTAATAATAATCCTCATTTTACAGTTGAGGAAACTGAGGCAGAGATTAAGTGATTTGTCCAGAGTTACAGTTTTATTAAAATTTTATTTATTAACTAATTTAGAATGTTTTTCTATGGTTACATGATTCATGTTCTTTCTCTCCCCCCTTCTGGAGCCAATGAGCAATTCCACTGAGTTTTACATGTATCATTCAAAACCTATTTCCATATTATTAATATCTGCAATAATGATCATTTAAAGTCAACATCCCTGTAGACTTGAAACCACACCAGTGCAACTATCAATAATATGAAAATAAGTTTTGATTGACTTAAAACCAGTGGAAATGTACGTCAGCTATGGGGGGTTGGGGGGGAAGGGGGAAGTAAAAACATGAATCATGTAACCAAGGAAAATTTTTCTAAAAAACAAAATACCAAAAAAATAAATAAAGTCAGCATCCTCGATCATGTCCCCATTGAATCATGTGATCAAGCAAATGTTTTTCTTCTGTGTTTCTGTGATGTGGATAGCATTCTTTCTCATGAGTTCCTCTGCATTTGTCCTGGATCATTGCATTGTTGCTAGTAGAAAAATCTATTACATTTGATTGTGCCACAGTATATCTGTCTCTGTGTACAATGTTCTCTTGGTTCTGCTCCTTTTACTCTGCATCACTTCCTGGAGGTCTTTCCAGTTCACATGGAATTCCTCCAGTTCTTTATTCCTTTGAGCACAATAGTATTCCATCACCAACAGATACCACAATTGGGTTCAGCCATTCCCCAATCAAAGGACACCCACCCCAACCCCCACCCCCGTTTTCCAGTTTTTTACCACCACAAAGAGTGTAGCTATAAATATTTTTGTACAAGTCTTTTTCCTTATGATCTCTTTGGGGTACAAACCCAGCAGTGGTATGGCTGGATCAAAGGGCAGACGGTCTTTTAAAGCCTTTTGGGCATAGTTCCAAATTGCTTTCCAGAATGGTTTGATCAATTCACAACTACACCAGCAATGCATTAGTTACACAGTTTTTGAGACCATATTTGAATTCTCTAGGTTTCAACCCTGTGTCTGTGCACCACCTCTGCCTCTGTGGGTTTGTTTCTTCCTTTAAAAATGGAGGGATTTGTCCCTCCTAATTGGATAAATGCAAATCAAAACAATTCTGAGGTACCCCCTCACACCTAGCAGATAGCCCAATATCCTTGCATTGCTGGTGGAGTTGTGAATTAATTCAGCCATTCTGGAAGGCATTATGCCCAAAGAACTTTAAAAGATTGCCTACCCTTTGATCCAGCCATACCACTACTAGGTTTGTACTCCAAAGAAATAATAAGGGAAAAGACATATACAAAAATATTCATAGCCACACTCTTTGTGGTGACAAAAAATTGGAAAATGAGATGTCCAACGATTGGGGAATAGCTAAACAAATTTTGTGGTATCTGATGGTAATGGAATACTGTTGTGCTGTAAGGAATGATGAACTGGAGGATTTCAGTGTGAACTGGGAGAACCTCCATGAACTGATACAGAGTAAAATGAGCAGAACCAGGAAAACATTGTACACAGAAAGTAAAACATTATGGAAAAATTCAGTGTAATAGACTTTGCTACTAGTAGCAAAGAAACAAGCCAGGACACTCCTGAAGGACCTATAAGAAAGAATGCTAACCACATTGAGAGAAAGAACTGTGGAAGTAGAAATACAAAAGCAAAATGTATGACATCACTTATCACGTGTCCATATGGGTATGTGATTCGGGGTTTAGGCTTTAAAAGATTGCTCTATAGTAAAAATTAATAATATGGAAAATAGGTATCAAGTAATAACATTTGTATAACCCAGTGGAGTTGCTTGTCAGTTCTGGGAGGGGGGAGGGAAAGAAAATGAATCATATAAATGTGGGGAAATATTTAAAAATTAATTAAAAAGGATTTTAAATGGAGGAATTTGGACTAGGTTATATCTTAAGGTCCCTTCTAGCTCTAAACCTGTAACTAAATGTGATTTTGTAAATCAACCATTTCTGACAGTAGGTTAGAATATTGCCCTCTTGTGGTGCCTGCATGCCAGCCTCATTCACTCCCTCTCAGGTATCTCCCAAAGGCTCAAGGAGCTATATTCCTTTACCTTTAACAACAAAAATTGGCTTAGTTGTTTTCCCCATTACATCAACACACACGAATGTCATTATGCCTGTGCTGTAATTCATTTCACTATTGGATTCTTTCTCCTTCCCTAGACCTGAACTTTGGGGAGAATTAAAACAATTTTCTTTAAGGAATTTAAAATCAAAACCCCTATATCACCCTTAGGATGATCCCAAGCGAGACATGAATGGTTGGTAACTGTCATTGTTTTACCTTGGCTTTGATCCTTCCCCTCATCCTCCTTTCTCAAATGAGAACATCTGGGCCAATACTTCCTGGCCTGTAGAATAACAAGTTTGGTCATGAAGTGTCCTGTTCTGCATATGTATTCAACACCATACCAGAGCAGGAACACCGCCACCCCCTACTCCAAATTGAAGCTAAGTTCTTACTTAGCTCTCTGCCAGCAGCCTGTCACTGGTATGAAACATTTCCAAATGATTCCCAAATACAGGAATTCTTAGGTTAATGACTTGAACTTCTCTTCCTTTATATTTAATTAAGCTATTTTTTGCCATCTAAGTAAGCATTTGCCAGGTAAGCACTTAAGCCACCTGTAGCTATTCACTTGTCTCTTAAATATTGCAAAACTTGATAGTCATGTGTACAGAGTGTAATTAATCCTAGCTTTTCCCTCTTCCACACAAAAGCAGTTGCCTAGAATGCTGTCTGTGGTCTTCTGCTGCCACAACAATTCCTTATTGTTTCTTGGTGATCTAAACCTTGAGCTCCTTTGGGATTCTGATACTTCAGTTATTGGTGTTGGCTTGGTGCCATTCAGCAAGATTCAAGTTGGCAAGGAACTGGGAAATGGTTATAGTTGGTATACTTTTTATTGGTAGCTCTCATACTCTTGATAAAATCATAAAAATCATCCCGTGCCTTAAAAAATGAAGGTCTTTTATTCTAAAAGAAGTCAGCCATAATGTCCTCAAACAGTTGACAAGAAGTTCAGGTCCTTGTTTTGAAGCTCTTGTGCATGACTTATTTTGCAGTTGGTTTTGACTAGAGAATGTCTAATGAGTTAGCTCTTGCCTGATTATATGGATTCTTTGGCAGGATATGGGAGATGCCCAGATTTCCTTGGAATAGTGGACAAAACAAGGATAGATTTTCAATGTGATCTTTTCCTTGTAGAACAGATGCTAAAGATTCCTAATTGACATGAAAATTTGCTTTTTGGAGGTATATTTTAGCCGACATTTGTACGGTGCTTTGCGGTTTACAAAATGCTTTATATATTTTCATTTGACTTTCAGAACAGTCCTGTAAAGTAGATTATTACACAATAGCATTATCCTCTTTATGCATGAGGAAATCAAGGCATAGAGTAATTAAGTAATTTGCCTAAAAGGAATCTAGATAAAAACTCCACAGTCCTGGGAACCAGTAGTTCTGTGATACCACCGTCACCTACTCCCCCAGAGTTTTTCTATGGTGGCTGTTTTAGTTGAAGTTCTTTGGTAATGACTATAAAACAAACTGGAGAAGAAGTAGGCATAGCTTGCTGCTACGTATTCCAGGGTTTATCTGACCTGGTGGAAGTCTTGTTTTCTCTGCACAAAAATAAGTTTTCAACCTGAGTGAATGAGAAATAGATTAAAAATTTTCAGAGTTGAATTAGAACTTTATGGAATCTTCAGCAATATGATCCTTACTGTAACTATCTGTATTTCTAATCTGTTGGATGTATGTTTATTCCACAGTTACCAGAATGTCCACTGATGGAGGGTTTGGCAGTACCAGCAGCAGTGATGCTCAGCAGAGCCTACAGTCCTTCTGGCCTCGTGTCATGGAAGAAATCCGAAATTTGACAGTGGTAAGAAAGGGCAATCTTGTTTGCCTTGACGGGCTAGAAAGATAGACAAACTCCAATATGAAGAACGATACTAAAGACAAACACAATCCTTCACGTAGATTTAAAACAACAGCAACAGCACAAGAGAACTGTACAGGTAAAAGATGGGACAGCAATTAACATGAAAAAGATTTGGAAAGAGCTTCAGAGACTCTTAAATTCAATATGTGTCAATAGGGTAATACAGCAGCTACAGGAAGTGGATTCACCTTTTATACTGTATTCCTAGAGATGGAAGTATCCAGAAAGACCCAAATGCTAGGTCCACTGTCCTCTGTCCTAAAAACATAGTCTCTCTGGAGCATTTTTTTTTTTTACTAGAATCATTCATTCATTCATTCATTTTCTTTTTTAGATTTTTGTTTAAACCCTTAACTTCCATCTTGGAGTCAATACTGTGTATTGGCTCCAAGTCAGAAGAGTGGTAAGGGTAGGCAATGGGGGTCAAGTGACTTGCCCAGGGTCACACAGCTGGGAAGTGTCTGAGGCCAGATTTGAACCCAGGACCTCCTGTTTCTAGGCCTGGTTCTCAATCCACTGAGCCAACCAGCTGCCCCCTAGAATATTTTTCCATGGTTACATAATTCATGTTCTTTGCCTCTCCCCCAACCCAACCCCTAACCCCACCCCACCCCCACCCCAGTAGCTGATGCACAATTCCACTGGATTTTACATGTTATCATTGATCAAGACCTATTTCCATATTATTAATAGTTGCACTAGGGTGATCATTTAGCATCTATATTCCCATCAACCCATGTATTCAAGCAATTGTTTTTCTTCTGTGTTTCTGCTCTCACAGTTCTTCCTCTGGATGTGGATAGTGTCCTTTCTCATAAGTCCCTCAGCATTGTTCTGGATCATTGCATTGCTGCTAGTACAGAAGTCCGTTATGTTCGATTTTACCACAGTGTATCCGTCTCTGTGTACAATGTTCTCCTGAATCTGCACCTTTCACTCTGCATCAGTTCTTGGAGGTCTTTCCAGTTCACATGGAATTCCTCCAGTTCATTATTTCTTTGAGCACAATAGTATTCCATCACCAACAGATACCTCAATTTGTTCAGCCATTACCCAAATGAAGGGCATTTTTTTCATTTTCCAATTTTTTGCCACCACAAAGAGCGTGGCTACAAATATTTTTGTATAAGTCTTTTTCCCTGTTATCTCTTTGGGGGTATAAACCCAGCAGTGGTATGGCTAGATCAAAGGGTAGACAGTCATTTATAGCCCTTCTCTGGAGCATTTTGCTGAGTTTTGAGCACTATGTTTTAGGAGTTGACTAATAACCTGAATGAGTCTCTAGAAGAGTATCCAAAGATGACGGTGGTGTCCTTATGCTCTATAAAGATTGCTTGGAGGAACTAGAAATGTTTAAACCTGGAGGAAAAGACAATTAAGAAGGGGACTTGATCTCTCTTTTCAAAAATTTGAAGTGTTGCATCATGGGGGAAGGATTAGATTTGTTCTGTTTGGCAGGTTTCGGAAAAATAAGAAAAGCTTCTTAATACACAGCATGGTTCAAAAATGAAATAAACTGATTTGATAGAGCAAACTTCTTATCACTGGAAATTGTCTCATGGAAGTATGTGGAAGGGATTCCTGTTCAGATACATTTAAATGGTGATTATCCTTTGTACTTGTTAAAAGGACCAAAATAACATTTATTACATTGGAGTCAATGTATGTTGTGTCTGACTATGGCCATTTAGATAAATATGAGCTTTGAAGAGCTATTACAGATTGAGCACAAGTAGTTCATATGAGCCTTTGAGGTGGAGATGTCCCTAAATTTGCTCATCTCTTGTTTCTTTTGAGCTAGCTTCTGAGATCCCTCCAACTCTCAGATTTTGTAATAAAAGTACTCACATGTATATAGTGAGTAGCCTGGAAAGTCATCTTTTACTTTGGTTTCCAAATTCAACACAAGATCTTTTTTAAAAACCACACCTTTGTCTCTGACTTTTAGGTAGGAAAATAATAATTGCTCACTTAAAAAGCTATTTGAAGTAATAATCCTGTCAGATACTACAAATGTTTTTATCCCCATTTTACATGAAGAAGTTGGATTTCCTTAAGCTGAGAAAGAAGACAGAAAAGAACATTTGTATGTATTCAGGCTGGCCTTTTCACACTGGAGCCATGTGACTCAGGGTATTACAGTGAGTACCATGGAAAGATTACTGGCTTGGCAGGGCAAAGAATGTAGACCCACATTCTGTCAGGAAGACATGGTTCAAATCTAACCCCAAATCCTTACTTAGCTGTTTGGCCTTCAGGAAGTCATTTAACCTATTTGTCTCAACTTAATCAATGATGACATGGGAATAAAAGGGTTGTGAGAATCAAATGAGATCATATTTTAAAGTCTCACAGTGCCTGACACATAATAGATGCTACATAAATGCTATCTGTTTATCATCATTTTCATCTTAATTTACCAGCTCTGTGAATTTGGGCAAGTATCTTTACCTTTGAGCCATTGTTTTCTCCTGTTTTAAAAGGATTTAAAAGGATAATCTTTGGATTACCTCTGGATCTCTGACAAGGGTAGAAGGATGTCTAAGTGCCTGCTTTGACCTTACCTCTCACCTTCTACATTGATTACCCCTTTTCTACCATGTCGTACAGGCTTTCCTAAGTGCAGGAAAACACAACTTTTAGTTGCAATTTGTGGAAAGCTCCATAAGCAATGTACCATAGTGATCTTCATGGCATTGTCTTTTATCAGTTGCTCAGGCCATCCAGAGCCTGAGGAGGCAAATTATGTATGAAGCCTTTTAGAAGACACATCTGGGGTCTTCTCTCCATAGTGATCCTAGCCAGATCCACTGCATTATCTAGAGGATCCTGGCTTTCTTTATAATGATAATTATGACTTAGATTTATAGAAGGCTTGTTTCTTAACCCCAGGCTTTTTCTTCACTTAGTGAAAAAGATTGGATAGTTAAAGGGAGTTGACTTCTTTCCCTGTTTCTGTTTTTTCGATCCCACCACTCTGTTCCTCTGTAATAAACAGTATTTACCTGTACCATGGAGACCTCACTGTGGCTGTGGGTTTTCAAAGGCTACACCAACAGAGAGTGAACTTTAACTAGTTCTGTCAAGCCAGGAAAACCTCTAGCCCATTAAGAGATAATCTGTAGTTAGAATATTCTACCTCAGGACTACCACAGAATTCCTTCATCTCCCAGAATCCCTTTCCTCCTTCATCCCCACCTTACGTGCTTGCATGTTTGTATATAGTTGGCTGTAACCATGCCTCCCCCACTCTTCTTCCATGTGTGTGGTCAGGGAAGTGGCTTTTTCTTTATTGAGGTTTGCTGTTTTTCCATTTGCTTCAAGTTATTATAAGTAAACTTTATAAAATTATAATACTTGTAGTATTTGGACATTAATTATTAATCTCACAATACCTAACTGTGCCATTCAGGTATCAGCCTAACAAAGTTTAGAAAGGATCATTACCAGAAAGATGGTCATTAGGGGATGAATTTTAAGATCATAACATTAAGATGGTAAATCTACATACCAAGAAAACCACAGATGCTTGAGGAATTGAACCAGTAAGAGGGAAACAACAGAAAAATCTCATTCCCTTAGCTTGGACCTTAGTTATTTCATCTGTAAAATAAAGGAATAAGACTAGATTATTTTAATGTCCCTTCCTACTCTGTGGTGCTGTGAATATTATGAAAAGATTTTGTAGATGAAAATATTCTATATTGATATAAATACAGACCACCTTTTTCCTCAAAACCTACATAAGATGAATTTAGCTTTTAAATGAGTATTTTTCAGCATATTCCTATATGTTTTCTTCCTTTCAAAGAGATCTCATTTTAGGAGAGTGACCTCTAAAACAGAAGGGGTAACTTTTAAAGTCCCACAGGGCTCAAACCCAGAGCTTCAGATTCCTAGGCCATTGTGCTTTGGATTGGACTGCCCACCTTCCCTAGTTAGAAATAGAACTGAGGGAAAGAAACAAGAGAACTTGAAAATGGGGTGGTTTCTTTGTGATTGTGCTCCTAACAAACTGAAACTTCTTTTAGGGTTTGTGAATCACTCTCAAAGTTACCTTTTTTTTTTTTTTTTTTTTTTTTAAACCTATACCTTCTGTCTTAGAAGTGGTATCACTTCTAAGGCAGAAAGGGTAAAGACTAGACAGTTAGGGTTAAGTAACATGCGCTGGAAGTGATTGAACCCAGGACCTCCCATCTTCAGGCCTGGCTCACATCCACTAAGTTAATCTTTGTTCCTGGAGACAGCCAGGCCCCTCCATTCTTCTGGTACAAAATCTTGCTTGGCCCCTGATGTTGTTCTATACCTTGTTATTCAGGAATAGGAAAGTAACCAGAGGAACTTCAGTTCAAGCTTAGCCATTTGCTTTCTTCTCTGTCTTCTGTTAAAATTTGATTATGTCATACTTTGTTTACTTTTACAAACTTGTTTGCTAGCAGAACAGATATCAGTGTTGACATAGAGTTGAAACAGCCAGTACATTAAAGAGAGGTTAAAAGACTACTTTGGGGCATTCTGTTTCGTTGGGGAGAGGGAAGAGGGAAGATAACAACAGGGTAAAAAGAGCAAGAGCTTTTGTTTATGTGAGTTTAAGCTATCTACATTGATTGCATTAGAAATTAAAACAAGTAAATTTTAAAATATTTATTCATGTAAAATAATAATAAGCCCATCACGTTAACATAAATAATAATTTTTTATGAAAACTATTTTCCAAGACAACAAAAATATAGTGAAGAATGACAGTGTTTCACACACTTGGACACATCTTTTGAATGTCTGGAATGAATAGAAGACAGTTAGATTCTCATACCTCAATCTGTTGCAATATGTGTTTTGGTTGAAATATATGAAGAAAATCTGGTTTTACACAAATAGTTGGAAAAGGGAAGATTTTTGAATAGGTTTTCCAGATGATTGTGAATATTCATTGATGTCATATTCTCCACTATAAGTATTAAAAATGATAAAGGCTTGTATAAATATATAAATTAGTATTTTAATTAAAGCCATGTTTATAGATAAAGTTATCAGACCACGCGCTTGTAAGCATTCAAAACTGCCGCCTCCATACTGTCTCCTGTTTCCTGCTAGCCAAGAGCCTACTCGAAAAGAGCCCACTTCCTCCTAACCCAGGAGATTTAAACCCTTCCCTGCGTCAAGACGTAAGCCTTCCCAAGCCCAAAAACTGGAAACGGAAACCCGTTGGACCATGGGAAATGTAGTTTGATAACATTTCCCAAATTTCACTTTTACACCACCACCATCACCACCACCCCCCCACCCCCACCCCCACGACACCCCCTTCAAGGCAATATGGGATCTGAAACCACATCAATGACCTTTTCCTGCTTTGTCACATTAAATTCCATTGATTTGTCACATACTTTGAATGGATTTTTTATCTATCCCTGATTTTGTAACATCGTGCATTGATCATTTGGAAAATATTGATTCACTGAGTTATGCAGCTCTTCCAGAAGTTAACACATTTTATTATATAAATATAAAAATTACATTGATTAATATCACCTTTCTCATCAGAAAAGCTTTCAAGCTTACAGTGGTGGTTACACAAGTTTTCCAAAATTCTAATTTTCACTTGAAAGTTCCTGTTTTATCATTTGTACCAAATAGTTGCTTTCCTTCAATTGACAAGTTTAACTTCATTTTCAAGAAAACACTAAGTACCTAACTAAATAATATTAGTTTATCAGTCATTCTTTTAAATAAAAATGATGTTCAGTGAAAAAGGGGGCTGGTTCAACTCACCACTCATTAACTCATATGTTTTTCTTCAAGACAAGTTTTATACTTTGGTATGCTCAAAAGCACATACTTGCATTTTGACACACAGAATATTAAAAAGTTATCCATTCAAAGGTCTGAATTTAACAAAATAAATCATTTTTATTGCTTCATCAAGGACATTCTTAAGTGAATTGGCATTTTTCCCCAAAACCTTTAGGTTGATGACAATTTGTGTGCCACCGCCTTGATTTGTACAAAGATACCAGCAGATTTATTTAAAATTGCTTCAGTCCCATCAGTATAAATGTCAAAACATTGTTCCAGGATAAACTACGATATTCTAAAGTTATTTAGCACTTTCTTTCAGTTCCATTTGTGCTTGTTACCAAGTATTCTCTCATAGATCTTTGATGATTAGTTGGTGATGAGACCAAGAGAAGACAAACTCTATCCCTAGTGCATAGCACAGTGCTGAAGACACAATAAATGCTTACCTGATGACCTTAGAGATCACTGAGTCCAGCCCATACCATGATAGCATTAGAAACTGAGGCACAGAGAGATGATTACTTTCCTAAGACCACTCACATAGCTAATAAGGAGCAGAGTTGGGCTTTGAACTGCTGCCAAGTTTGTTGCCTCTTCTGGTGAGTGAGTGAAGCTGCATACCTGACTTTGACCTAGGCTGGTGATGGCAAACCTAAGACACGTGTGCCAGCACTGACAAGCATAGCCATTTTCAATGACACTGGCCACATGTGGCTGCATACAGAGAAATCTGGGACCGCATGCCGAGGATGAATCATTTGTTGCAGTGTAGTGTAGGTATTCTCTGCACTATAGATGATGATTTTACCTATATTAATTTACCTATTTTGGTTTATTAAATATAGTTATGTGTTACAATGATACATTTTTATCATTTAAACTATAAATATCGTGAAATTATGGATTTTTTTCTCAGTGACACACCACCTGGGTTATGCTCTTGGGGGGGGTGAATTTTGACACATCAAGTTCAAAAGGTTGCCCATCACTGACCTAGGCCTTCCCTTCTAAAATCAGAGAACTGCAGTTGACGGCATTTCCTTTTCCAAAGCATTTTAAATGAACAACAGGAAATGCTGGTTCCGGTTACTAGGGCCAGAATGCCCTCAGAACGGATTCAGCCCTAGTCCTGGCTTGGCCCTCACTCTCATCTCCTTCCTGACAGCTTGATAATTGTCTTTAAATCCAGATGGTTTCTCATTTGAATGGAAATTAGTTAAAAGCCACAACACACAAAGATTGTGAAGCAGTGTCCAGGGATAAGATACAATATTCCTGCTTGGTTACTGAGAAGAATAATCAAGGGACCTCTTTTTGGAATTGAGTGTTCAGCTTTTGGCACCTCCTAGGAAATGGCAGAGAAAAAGGCCAACTTTACCCCCTTGTGATTGCTGCTAAAAGTTTCAGAAAGGAACACACACATGCACGCAGATGGTCCTCACACACATATGCACACATAGATATGCTCTTAATTGCCGTGCTGAGTTTGTCAACTTCTTCAGAAGAGACAGTGACACTTCTCTATTTTTAAGCTCTTACCATCTGTCTTCAGGAGATTGGTATGGGCTAAGCAGTTGGGGTTAAGTTGCTTGCCCTGGGTTACATAGCTAAGAAGTATCTGAAGATCAGATTTGAACTCAGAACCTCCCATTTCTAGGCTTGGCTCTCTAAGCCACCTAGCTGCTGGCTTCTTTTACCTTGCTGAGTTTGTCAACTTCTCCAGAATAGACAGTGACTCTTCTAACATGGCTGTTTGACCTGATTGCCATGCTGTTACTGGAGTGATGACTTTAAGAAGAACTCGGTGGTCAGAGACAGGATGATCAGTTACCAAAACATTCTGTATAGTCCAAATCCCTTTTTTTTATCATCTTAGAATTATGATTTCTCAGTCTTTGGAGAGAATGGGTGGCAATGTTGAAGTAAGGAGCCCTTGCAGAAGAGAAACCTATATGTTTCATCACAATTTGATACTTCAGAAGTACTTAAGCACAACTGGGACTAAGTGACTTTTCTCCAGCTCACAGCTCCCATTTGGTTTCATCCAAAGGTAATGTGTATTCAGACTTGGGGAGACTCAGCAGTTTAGCATCTCAGGAGTGCCACAGCAGCTATTTCCTAAGAGCAGTCAGACGAAAGAATTACTCCTCCTTTCACTCCCATCCCCAAGCTTTGCTGGCAACTCTTCCTTCTGGAATTTTAAACATAATCTTTTATATAAATCTTCTCAAGTTTTTTCTGATATTATCCTGCCCATCATTTCTTTTATAGCATGATAATATTCCATCACAATCGTACCTTACAACTTGCTCAGCCGTTCCCCAATTGATGGGCATCCCCTCAATGTCCAGTTCTTTCTATACTACCACTAAAAGCTGCTATGAATATTTTTGTACAAATATGTCTTTTTTTGTTTGTTTGATCTCTTTGGGATACAGACTTAGTAGTAATATTGCTGGGTCAAAGGGTATGCACAGTTTTATAACCATTTATGTTATATTTATAGCCTAGTGGGCATAGTTCCAGATTACTCTCCAGATCTATTCACAACTCCATCAGCAGTACATTAGTGTCACAGTTTTTTTCACATTCATTTTCCTTTTTGTCACTTTAGCCAATCTGATAGGTCAGAATTGTTTTAATCGGCATTTCCCTAATCATTAGTAGTGATATAGAGCTTTTCTTTATGACTCTAGATAGCTTTGATTTCTTCTTCTGAAAACTGCCTGTTAATTTTCAATTGGGGCACAACTTTTATTATAAATTTGATTCAGTTCTCTATGTACAGTATTTTTAAAATGAGGTCTTTATCAGAGAAACTTGCTATAAAATTCTCCTACCCCCATTCTTGTGCTTTCCTTCTAATTCTTTTGGCTTCATTGGTTTTGTTTCTGCAAAACATTTTTAATTTGATGTATTCAGAACTAACCATTTTATATCCTGTAATGCTTTCTCATTCAGTCATAAATTCTTTCATGTCCATAAATCTGACATAAATTATTCCGTGATCCTCTAACTTGCTTATGGTATCACTCTTTATGTCTAAATCATATACCAGTTGTTTTTTTTAAACCCTTACTTACCTTCTGTCTTCGAATCAACACTGTGTATATTGGTTCCAAGGCAGAAGAGTTGTAAGGGCTAGCCAGTGGGGGTTAAGTGACTTGTCCATGGTCACACAGCTAGGAAGTATCTGAGGCCAGATTTAAACCCAGTCTTTGGGCCTGACTCAATCCACTGAGCCACCTAGCTGCCCCCTATGCACCTATTACTATTTCTTGGTATATGATGTGAGATGTTGACCTATTCCAAGTTTTCAACCAAACTACTTTCCAGTTTTCCTAGTAATTTTTGTCAGTGATTTCTTGTTCCCAAACACTAAATTACTATGGTCAGTTACAACTGTGTATTGTGTACCTAATTTATTACAGTGAATCTACCACTCTTAGCCAGTACCAGATTGTTTTGAGAATTACTGCTTTGTGATACAGTTTGAGATCAGGTACAACAAGGCCTCCTTCCTTTATATTTTTTAATTGATTCTATTGATATTCTTGACCTTTTGTTTTTCCAGATTAATTTTGTTATTTTTCTCTAGATCTATAAAATAAATTTTTGGTAGTTTAATTGGCAAAGCAGAATTGCCATTTTTATTATATTGGCTTGACCTACCCATGAGTGATTTACTGTATTTCCATTTGTTTAGATCTTTATTTGTGTGAATAGTGTTTTGTAGTTGTATTCATCTAGTTCCTGAGTTTGTCTCAGCAGGTAGACTCCCAAGTGTTTTAAGTTGTCTGCAGTTATTTTAAATAAAATTTTTCTTTCTATTAAGTGTAGTAGATGCACTATTAAGTGCATCTGAAACCTTGGATTTGAATTCTGGTTCTATTGAGGTGACTTGTGATTTGGGGCAAGTCATTTAACATTTCTGGGCCTCATTTTTCTAGCTCTGGATCTATGATCCTAAGAAAAAGCAGTTAAATAAAAACAACCAACAGAGTGACAGTGTATAACAATGTCTGACCATGTGAGCAGCAGTCCATGCCTATAGTCTTCCACCTTTTTATTGAATAGCAGAATGTGTGTTTTATTTACTCTCGAGGCTCATAATTATGTAGGTTTTTATTGATTCTTTATTTTTCTATCACTTAGATTTCTCTTTTCATGTTCTTTTTCAGAGATCCATTCCTTATAACAATTTTTTAAAAATCTAACCAAGCCATTTGACACAACTGAAAAAATTTTTGTCGTTATGTATATTGTATCACACTTGGGACTCCTTTTTGCAGAATAGGGGAAGTGTCATATATCTTCTCTGAGGCCAAGCTTACTACTTTTTATGTTTTTGTAACTGATAATTACAAAGACCTTTACCACAACCTTGTGAAACAACTACTCCAGAATCACCTCATTTTATAAATGAGAAAACAGATTCAGAGATGTAAATGATTTGCCTGTGTCATAGGGGTGAACAGGCCCCACAGGTGGGATTCAAACTGAGATTCTGAGGACTCCAAGCTTAGCATTCTTCCCTCTGCTATTTAAGTATGTGACTCTGGATAAACCTTTTCCCATTTCTGGTCATTTTTCATCGCTATAAAATGAAAGACAACTGGGTGGTTTCTATGGTCCTTTCTTAGCCACAGGCCAATAGCTGTTGTAAGAAAAGAAAAGAATATGTCCAGTAGCAATGTCCCCTTCTTTACCCCAGAGAAATCTCAGGAATAATTTAGTTATCTCCAGGTTTGGGGAAGATATAAAACAGCCGATTCTTTTTTAAAAGTTAAGGATTTCCTAACTTAGAACAAAACCATTCTACCTTTTCCCTTTAGTTTGCTCATATATAAAATGGGATTACTAATAACTTTTCATACATATACCCTTCTCCCATACTCCACGCCCTAATTCAGGAAATTAATTGATTAATTATTTTTGGAATAAATTTAATTCAGTGCAAAAATAACAGTACTGTGAAATAATACTTTGTAATTTTTAATTAGGCTTGATTTGTTATTAGTCGCCAGCTTTAAGATATTTACAACATTATAGAGCTGGAGAGGAGCTTAGAAATCACCTAGTCTAGATGACAAATTGAATCTTTGAAGAGAGGTTATGACCTGCCTCTTGACTTAACAAGTAGTAAATGACAGTCAGGATTCAAATTCAGGTTCTTTGGCTCTAAACTCAGGACTCTTTCTTGTGGTAGCATGACCCCAGCTCCTGAGCCACATGAAATAACTTCTAGCAGCAACACTTCTATCCATTTTCTTGTGTGGTTCCAGTTTTCTTTGTGGAATCACTTTGCTACATTACTAGAAAATGCTATAAAATTGGGAAGATAAGTTATACTTTTCTTTGTCTATAAGACAGGTAAATTTGTTCCCTGCTTCCCTACCTCCCGTACTAGATTGTGGAAAAAAAAAAAGTCTTGGATGTGTCAGACAAACTTTAAGAACTAGTTAGAGAAGTGTTCATAGAAAATGTTAATGCCTAAGTTCAGAATAGAAAAGATGAGGAATTGGTGTCTGTAGTTTGCTCACCATTCCAGAATTGCAGGATGCAGAGAAGTCAGATGTTAGGGGATCTGATACCATGTTAATAGCTACTCTTTCTGGTGTCAAACTGATGAAATTAGGTAACAGTGTCCTAATGTCTTTATTTGACCCAAGGTCTATTTTTTTAGGGGGCTTGAAAATACATTCCACCTGTGCTTATTAATTATGCTGAGTTTTAGGCATTGGTACTACCCTTATGGCTTGTGACAAGAATCCCTGAGCTAGCATATTGTGCTTTAATGAGTCACGTTTTTAGCCACTTATAGACCCAATCATTTGACACCTACCCTCTGTGGAGATTCTGCTGATATTCACTAATCTGTAGCCTTGCTGCTCTTTCTCCCTTGCTCCTCTAAAATTCACAATTGATTTTCTTATTTCTAGAATTGTATCCGTCATCAGGCATGTGTGCAGATATACATAATTTTTTTTTAATGCTTTAAGTAACTTAAATACTTAATCACAATAATGTGGGCACCCACATATACACTTAACCTCATGCTCGTATACACAGGTACACACAAGTACCCCACTGAGTCCTTTCTTTTCACATAACACAGAGTGCCTTTGTTCATTCTTTTTTTTTTTTTTTTTTACACCTTGCTTTCTGTCTTAGTAGCAACTGTAAGTCAGAGATGAAAGGCTAGACAAACAGAGTTAAGTGATCTGCCCAGAGTCGTCACACATCTAGGAAGTGTCTGAGACTAGATTTGAACCCAGGCCTTTCTGACTCCAGACCTGGCTCTATCCACAGAGTCATCTAGCTGCTCCCTTATTCATTCTTCATATCTCTTCCAGTAGTCAGCACATGGCTCTGTACATTGTTCTTCCTCCTCCATTGAGCTGTCACTTATTGCATCTTAAGCTCTCCCATTCTTTGCTCTAGGAGGAATAGTTTTCTGAGGGCTTTAGCCCCGCAAACTCATCCCTTAGTGATCTCCTTCTTGGCATTAAGGCTCCCCCTACTTAGCTTTGCAGGTCCTCAACTCCCAGTCCATTGCTAGGTGCTTTCATGAAACTTTTTCTAACTTTGGTAGAGGCCCTGCCAGAGCTGGTGTTCCCCTGGCATGGCTTCCAAGAACCCAGGTCTGTTTTCACACAATGATTAGGGATCAAAGCAGATGATGGTAGTCCACGTTTCAGTGTTTAAAGGACACTTTCATCTGCACCTACCAAACAGGTACTTAATACATGTTTGAATTGTTAATCCTGGCCTAGAAGCCAAAACTATCATCCTGTGTATGTTTAACTTGAAGGTTAAGTGGCAGAGCCCCCTGATTGGCAGGTAGACCTGCTCCCTAGCAAAGAAGCTGAAGAAGAAAGAGCTTCTGTGAGTGTTGTCTTCCTACTTTTTTTGAGCTGGATGTATTAGGTCTCAGCAGGAGCTCCTATAGAATCTGACTGAACAGTCACCAAACTATTGCAGACAAGCACTGACACAGGAACCATACTCTTCCCATTGCCCCAGAGCTCACAAAGACCGGATAGTGTGGCACCACGAATTTTTTGAAAGCTGGGAGTTTGAGATATGCAGCTTTGGAGGGGAAGAATATAACAAACTTCCATTCCTTGATTGGGCTCAGAGGAAGAAGACTCACTGTTCTCACAAATATACAACTGAATGCTTGAGAGTAGATTGGTGAAAATTTGTCATTCTGTGTGTGAAATGGAAGTATATTTTCAAGGCTTTGGAGTGGAGTATTCCTATTTCCTTTTCTCCCCACACATACCCTCATTGATAGTTTGAACAGATTTCTGATACCTTCTTTTATCCATGATTTTATTAATAACATATTTATGCCTCTCTGCTTGCTTGTTTCAGAAAGATTTCCGTGTGCAAGAGCTTCCACTAGCTCGTATTAAGAAGATCATGAAACTGGATGAAGATGTAAAGGTAAACTGTCACTTATTTTGCAGTATGAAGCTAAAAGTTAAGATCCTGAACATTTCCAATGGGGGTTGTACTGTTCATTTCTGCAGAGTACAAAGTTTAATTAATAACAGCCACAGATGTGTTCTTCTCAGCAACAAGGTTTAGATTTGGAGTCATAGCGTGGGTTTGGCACTGGAATGTCCTGACTCTGCTATGAGGTCCTTTAAAACCTCATTGGACCTCATTTTCTTCCTTTAATGAGGGAGTTGGACTGGATAACATATAAAGTCTCTTCCTGCCCTTAACTGTGGTTGGTTCATACTTGGATTGCTATATGCCTCAAATTGGAATGGTTTTTAGCTGTTGTATGGCAAATCAAAGGCTAGTATCTAGTCTATCCAAAGGCACTTAAAAAGTTTGTCATGCTATATGTGAAATGCAAGTATATTTCCCAGGCTTTGGGGTGACATATTTTTGAAGCCTGATAAGACTGAAGCCTTCACAATTTGGAGTCTGAAGATTTCCTGTCAAGCCATGGGGATGTGACCAACATCGTTTGTCATTTGATCATCTATCATCTCCAAGGGGTTGGGCTTAGATATGACCAATTATAGGGCATTCAAGCTCCTCATAGGATCCTCTGGTTTATGTACTTGTAATATATGCGCTGCCATAGGGTGCAGTTGTGGATGGCTTTCTCAGGACTCCTTCCTGACCAGAAGATCCATTCCCTTTGGAGGTAGAGGAAGGTAGTGGGAAGAGCACTGCATGTGGGGCCAGAATCAGGTTCATCGGCTGGCTCTCCTCAAGTATGTTTTTTTCCCATTTCAGGACATCAGTTTCCTCATCTGTAAAATGAAGGGGTGGGAATAAATGATCTCGGGTCTCCTTCTGTCTTTGACACGCTCAACTTTGTGACCCTTTTAGATATCAGCCTCTTTCCATGGTAGCAGCAATAGTAGTAAATCTTAGGAATATTATTAGCTATTTTATTCCATTTTTAAATTATTAATATTTTTATAAAGTTTTATTGCTGCCCTTCACTATTTTTTTTTTACAACACAGGCATTTCCCAATATATTCCCCTATTCTTTGTAACAGAAAAAGAAACAGTCGAGCAAAATTGACTGACAGTGGCATCACAATCTGGCAGGGTATGTAGCATTTCATACCTGTTGCCCTCTGCTGCCCTACCCAGAAGGATGTGTGTGTGTTTCATCCTCTGTCCTCCAGGACCAAGATTTATCATTGTGTTTAACCCAAGTTGTTTTTATTTATAATGTTATAGACACTGTGGTGCTGATATCTTGATTCTGCTTTTTTCATTTTGCATCAGTTCATATAAATCTTCCTAAATTTCTCCACATTCCTTTAATCCATCATTTCTTATAGTTACAGTAATAATACATTACCTTCATAAACCATGATTTTGCTCAGTCAGTCCCTAATAAATGGACACCTACTTTGTTTCCTTTTTTTTTTTAATGTAATTTAATTTTTTTCATAGATCCATAAAGTGTCAAGCCTGGAATCCATTTTACTCATGAGGAATTGAGAGTCAGAGAAAATTGCTAGGATAAAAATTTTTATCCATTTTGTCTTTGTCCTGGACTTCATACCCTGTGAGCACTAGAAGGCTTTATAGTAGTGATAGTATATCTCACCCTTTGTATAGGAAGATCATTCTTGTGACCATCCTTAGGAAGGCATTACTTTTAGGTTGTAGTTTCTAGGAGACTCACTTTGTTTCCAGTTTTTTACTACTGCAGGAAGTACTATTATTAACATTTTAATCTCCTTGTGAGATAGGCAGGACAGGGACTTAATCCCCCTTTTACAAAGGGGAAAATGGACCCAGAAAGATTAAGTGACTGGTTGGTTAGGAGTTGAACTGAAATTCCAGGCCAGTTCTTCTGACTCATGCCTATGCTTATTTCTTTGTACTTCCTCTTTAACCTTGTTCTTAAGGAAAGGACAGCATTATCATCTTCTCACACTCATCCCTCCACTGTTTGCTCCCTTGTCCCCTCTGTCTGGTTCTATTCCCTCTCTCTTAGGCTCTGTACTTCTTCTGTATGGGGCAGGAGAGGAGTTTAGTGGAATATTAGTGATCATGGCTCTGAAACCTGCAGGCATCCCTTATTTCTCTTGCAGATGATAAGTGCTGAAGCCCCTGTGCTTTTCGCCAAGGCCGCCCAGATATTCATCACTGAGTTGACGTTACGGGCCTGGATCCACACAGAAGACAACAAACGACGGACGCTCCAGGTAATTGGCAGCAATTTCTCCAGGTGAAGAGAAATCTGATGTCTTCCTTTAGTCTGCTTAGCTGGTGTGGTCTTCTTGGTTCAGAGGCAAGACATTATTTTTTCTCTTTCAGATCAGTTTCTTATCTTCTTTTCAGGAAGAAAGATGTAGGGTTGTCAATTCTTTTGAAAGAATGTTGATTTTTACCCTTTCTATGCTAACCATAATGTAATGACTTCAGCACCTTACCCTTTCTGCCCTTCCACCAAACAAAGGCTCACAGGATAATAGGAATTCTTAGCAAATCCTGGGGAATCAGCATTTCTGTAAGCTGTCAGCTTTATATGAGTGAATAGCATAACATGGTAACCAATACTGCCAGTCATAGCTCACATTTATGTAACACTTTAGGGTTTACAAAAAGCCAGAAAAATTAATGATCTTAAGCTGCATTAAAAAAAAAAAAACAAAAAACCATCATATAGTATCCAGAATAAGAGGAGCAAGAATCCTGCTGACCTCTACTTGGAGTATCATACTCTGTTCTAGGCCCCCCCTGCTGGCTGGAGCAGATCCAGAGAGGAGGACCAGCATGAGAAGGGCACTGGAGACTCTCATTATGTGAGGAATGCTTGGAGGAACTGGGAGTGCTTAGCCCAGAGGAAGGAAGAGTGGAGGAAATAGAATGTCTAAATATTTGAAGGCTTAGCATGAGGATGCTGTCTTTTGAGGTGAGCCTTCACGGCTCACTAATGACCCCTTATTAGGATATGGTAGTAAAGATTCCAGCTCAAATGCTGATTTTGGTTGGAGCTCTTGACTCCCTATAGTGAAAACAATGTGATCTTTTTTTTTTTTTTTTTTTTTTTTAAATCCTGACCTTCCATCTTAGAATCAATACTATGTATTGGTTCCAGAGCAAAAGAATGGTAAGGGTTAGGCAATGGGGGTTAAGTGATTTGTCCAGGGCCACTTCCAGCTAGGAAGTATTTGAGGCCACATTTGAACCCAGGATCTGCCATCTCTAGGCCTGGCCCTCAATTCACTGAGCCACTCAGCTGTCCCCTCATTGATCCTTTTCAGTAAGGGCAAAGACTTATTTTCAGACACACACACAAACTGACAATCAACTTAGTACTGCAGCCTTTTAAAATCTGTGGTCTAGATGTGGACATCCTAATTTAAACCACTCTCGGGCCAATTCAAGAACACCTTAATTTCCCAAGTGGTCTAGAACATTTTGTTCTATGTGTAGAGATGACACTTTTTTTCTTCCCTTCCCCGCCATTTTTCCTTTTCCCTCCACAAAGTATATTTAGGGAGTTGGCATCATCAAAAATGTGACATAATGCCTTCTCTTACTGTATGATGTGCCCTGCTTCAGGTTTGGAGAGTTTGTAGCCCACATTCTAGCAAACTACTATCTTATCAAGCTCACTGTTGGCAAGAATGCTGGACTAGAGTTTTGCATTTCAGTGGCCTGGGGCCATCACAGTCAAGGGAAGGGGAAAAAACCCAGAAATTTTCCATTCATGCCCATCTAATTAGAAGAGCCACTGCATCATTATAGTGCTGAGCTTGGGGTCAGGTGAGGTTTGGGATTTTGTTTTGCTTTTTAATAAGGATACCTAGAAAATGGGCACTTAACAATACGTTTCTAGCTAGACAGAGATTTAACTTACCTTCCAATTTGATGATCCCAGGACTCCTACATTCTTCACTTACCTCTGACACTCATAGCAGCCTCAGGCCTAGATATTATTGCACTCAATAACAAAAACACATACTGTAAGTTTAAAGAATTTTCTTGTCCAGGTTGGCTGAAATTGTCACTTTAATTTAAGGAATAGCATATTGAAAACTGAGACAGACCATGTAATGGTGAGAGTAATGGCCAAGAAGGATATGAACTGAAGTCCTGCCTGGGACATTTATTAGCTATGACCTTGGGCAAGGCACTATGACCTCTCTGAGCCTCAGGCAGCTCTCTGAGAATGTGAGCTATAGATAAGCTGTCATCTGAATTGATGGAAGGAATTCCTGCCTATAAAATCACAGGTCCTGGAAGTTTTGACTTATGTAGATTCCAGAAAGGATTGAAACCTTGCCTTTTGCCTCTCATAGGATTGTAGCTCTGGGAGAAGGGTTTTCATGCTTTTGTATTCCATAAAGTGTTATTCTTTATTTAGTTCCTGAAAGAAAAAAAACAAAACACCCCAACTTTTATGACCCATTTGAGGGACTGCCTGGCCACAAGGAATTTGCCTGATGAAAATGTTTTAGATCTCTAGGAATTTAATCTTTGGAAATGGTTTGGAAATTGTATATCATACAATTCCATTCCTACCTCATCACCACATGGGACTAATTGTTTGAGGCTTTGAATCTTCACAGGTCAGAAAGTGTAGAAAAGCATTAAAAATGTGGGTGTACCTATAAAAAATCATGAAGCTCTAACCTGGGATTGTGCCCTCACCAGACATCTGTTCTCCTGGGATCTGAGTATAACTCAGATCAATCAGGTTGTCCCCAGGTCCATGTTTCATTCATTTTCCTTTCCCCCTCTTCCAATTGTTGCAGAGAAATGACATTGCCATGGCGATTACAAAATTTGACCAGTTTGACTTTCTCATCGATATTGTTCCAAGAGATGAACTAAAACCTCCTAAGCGTCAGGTGAGCTGGAATAGCGTCACATCTTTGTTGGGTGGAGGGGGGTCCAAAGTATCTTGAATGTTCTTACCAGGTAGATTTTTTTTTTTAAGACCAGTGCAATTAATAGTCTTTTTGCTTCTCTTTCCCTAAACTGTAGTCACCCTGGAAGCTTTTACCTGTCCTTTGTTTAGGGCCTTGTAACTCTGCAGGGCAGAGTGGGTGTGGAGTGGAGGAATAAGAAATCCAAAAGAATGGATCTGGGGGGTCATTTTGCAAATAGAATAATACTAGTACTAGCAGATTATAACTAGCTTGCTATTTTACAATTTGCAAAATACTTTTTTTACAACAATTCTAAGAGGTAAGTAGAACAAGTAATATGATGATCTCCATTGACAGATGAGAAAATTGAGACTCAGAGAGAGATGAAGTGACTTGCCCAGAGACACATGGCTTACAACTACTCATATTTCTGTAGTGCTCACAAATGTTTTCCTTACAACAGTTCTTGTGAGATAGGGTTGCAAGTATTGTTATCCCCATTTTATAGGTAAAGGAGCTGAGACTCAGAATTTAAGTGACTTGCCTCGGGTCACAGAGTTAGCAAATATCAGACCTTTCTAGGGGTTTCCAAACTCTACACTACTTCCAAGACCATGCTGCTTCTCCCCAATGACAATCTGGTAGAGCTGGCAAGAAGTTCAGAGATCAGGTAGTCAAACCCATATGGAGCTCCTAAGGCCCAGAAAGCAGAAGCAACCTATCCCTTTTAACACTATTACAGGATTGAGCCAGGCCTTAGACTGAGATCTTCTGACTCTCTGGTACTCCCCCAGACCCTACATCCTGGCTGCTAGGTGCCTTTGAAATGAGGGTACATGCTTAGCAATCTACATTAAAGAATTCGTTTATAGATCCTCCCTCCCCAAGTACAGGCACTGGTATTTGTGGCAAACATGCAGGTCAAACAGTATGAAGGGTGAGTGACCTCCTTTTACTCCCCACTCCTTCCTTTGCCCCTCATACTGCCTTTTACAAAATCAAAGGACAAGCATCATGAATCCCCACACATCATTCTTTAATGTAATTTGAAAGCTACTCTCTCCCCTCTGATTTAGGAACTTGATTGAAATGTACAGAATAGCAGGAAACAACATTGTGTGATAGATCTGGAGTCTCAGGATGTGGGGTTCAAATCCTGACTCCACTGCTTACTTGCCTTTGTGATTTTGGGTAAATCATTTACTCTCTCTGATTTCAATTCCTCCCTCAGCAAAATGAGGTTGGCCTGGGTAATCTCTCAGATCCTTTCAGGCCCTAAATCTGTGATGAAAAATGGAAAGAAATCTGGTATAAAGGGACAAAATGAGAGGGGGAACTATGTTCTAGGCTTGTCACCATCACTTTACTAGCTCTGTGACCTTGGGCACTTTTCTTAAGATTCATTCTTCTCTTCTGTGAAAGGAAAGGGCTTGAGTCAGACAAACACCAAGGGCCCTTGGCTATGGGTCTAAAGCCTTGATTCTTTGGGTATTTTTAATATAAAATGTTATGTGTTGGTAATGAGCAGCATGGTGGTCAATGATTCTGGCCACAGTTGCACTGAATCTGCGCCCTCTGCCCATCTGTCTCCATCAGTGAGAATAGCAAGCCCTGGGAAGGCCCAAGTTGGGACGGGGGGAGGGGGGAAAGGAAAGGAGGGGATGGTATGGAGTGCAGAACCCTTCTGGCTCTGATGCACCATCGTCATCGGAACTGAAGGGGGTCTGTTACCCCCCCAAGAGCGGCATTGCTGTGTCCTAGCTCTCTGGGCAGTCTTTGCCACTGTAAACATCCTTGACTGGAAGCTGTAAGGTGCTTGGAGGAGCTTTCAGTCGGATGTTTACAGCGGCAGGCTGCCACAGGCGTCCCGGCCACAAGTAGGGGGTGAAGCAGTGCTGCCTCAAGGGGCAGCCCCGCTCCCAGGGGACACCTGAAATAGGTTAAAGAACTGTAGCCAGGGGTCAGTCCAGCTTTCTCATCCTGAGCAAACAAAGCCACAAAGAGATTCTGCTTTGTTAGAACTTTTCTCACCCCTTTATATGACAAATGCTTCCTTTTACAGGGAGCTGCATGAGGACTTCTGTCCTCAGGCTCTTCCTTGGTCTTGTTGGAGCTAACAGACTATTTCTTAGACCTTCCATGAGGGCCATGTCATTCCCTTTTCATATTTTTGGCTCCCTCCAGACCTGCCTGAACACCAAGGCCTGGAGAAGCTCTGGCTCAGGCTCTTTTCAGATTGCTTAGAGCTGAAACAGCTTCTTCCTGCTCAGGTCTAGCTCTTTGTAGCTAGTGGAGCAGTTGATTGGCTTCCCATTCAGGACAGCTGCTGTCTGGCCTTTGAAGGGTTGAGATTGCCGAAAGCTGGCCTGAAATTCCAAGATAGCACTTTTAATCCTCTGAGGGCATGAAGCTCTCCCTTGCTCCAAATAGCCTGGCACCTCTTGAGCTACTTTAAAACAGCCAACTCTCCAAATCTCTCTTTCTGAAAGAGGCAGCAGTTTACTCTTCCCAGCAGTCCTGGAGCTGGCCACAGACTACCCCAACCTGAGTAGCAGCGCAAGGCTGCTTGATGGGTAGGCCTCCACTGGGGTCTCTTGGCTTCTGGGAATTTACAAATGGAGATCAAGGAAAAACTTGTTCCCTGACCTGTGGTCTTTTCTGCTTTAAAGGTGAATTAGAAGGCACTTCCACATCTAGACAGTGATTTCTGGGGAGCAGCTCCTTTATCCCAATATGTGTAGTTCTCCAAACCACACACATTCACTCTGGCATTTCTCCCCCTCACTGTGTTCCAAGGCTTTCCAATGGACAGGAACCTCCTAAGAATAATGTGTTCTCATTTCTAATGCTTCACAACAACTTGGCCCAGGTCCTAAAATAATTTCAGGTAAGGGCTACATCTTAAACTGATAACGATCTTATCCTACTTCCTGTGTTAGCCTGTACTCATGCAAGGGAGCACAGGGGGTTATTGGGGTGACTTAGACAAGGTCCTTTGTTCCTCACTTCTTTGGATGCTACTCCATCAGAGGAAGCAGACCCACAAGCAGCTTCTTCTAGAAGGGGTTAGATGGGTTATTTGGGGTTTTGTCTTCTAAAAGGATCATGTTTCCTTTCTTGTCAGTTGGTGGCGCATTTGCTTAGTGGTAATGAGATCATTCAGAGGGAGAGCAGGGATGTGGAAGGATAGAGAAGCCCCCTTGGCACGACTCTACCTTCCCCCTAGTACCCTTAAAATAAGGTATAGGACACCTCAATGCAATTCTCAGTGTTAGTTGATATAGTATAGTTTTTCTTGGTGGGAAAGATACCTGGAACCTCTTTTTTTCAGCAACTTTGCAAAAATATACAGATCACAAGGCTGTCTTCTGGCCAAGGCAAGATTGGGTATTTTATCTCTGCCACCACACAGGCCCAGCTGACAGGTTAATGTCTATTATGCTGGGGAGAAGGGGCCAGAGTGTCACTGTTATGTTGCTTTAGCAACAGAGGCTACAGAATGGAAATAAAAGACTGCAGGGCTCTCTCCCTGTGTCCCAGTTTAAACAGGTTCAGGTTTAAAGTTGTTTCTGCCTGGAGCACTGTGATACATTAACCTCAAAAACCCATTTTATGAAGGCAGAAAGCTGGTTTTCTTCATGTATGAGGGTTCAATTTGGAATCGAGTGTTGCAGTCCTCCCAGCAGGCTCTTCAGCTGTCAGCAGGGCACCTCCTGATTTAGGAGGGACACCACCCACCCTGAAATTTTGAGCCCATTCCCTTCACTGTTCACAATGTAGACTTTGTCGCTACAGAGCAGCTCAGACATGAAAACAAGACAGCTCCCCTTTCTAGAGAAAACACTGCCATCTTCCCCCAGCTCCCGATGCTCCAGCCTCTTGGCGACAGAATGCTCTTGCTATGAAAGCCAACCCAAGATAGGAGATGCAGAGCTCAAAGCTATGCCTAGAGGGACCACTTGGGGGTTATACATTAACGATCAAACTGCATTGTCAGGGTCAGAAGGTTCTTGGTTGACCTTGGAACTGACACTAAGGTTCTTGGAGAAAGTTATGGCTTTTCCCAGATCATAGCTTTTCCTTATTCCCTGGTTTTACCCCTCATTATCCATTGGGGTTGAGCCTCTTCCTGCTTAGCAGGCACTTAGTCCATTGTTGAGTGGTATGCAAAGCCTTTCTTTAAAAAAAAAAAAAGTTTTATTGGCCGCTGGGTAGCACAGTGGATAAGGATAGATAACGAGGCCTGGAGATGGGTGGAACTGCGTTCAAATGTGGCCTCAGACCCTTCCTAGCTGTGTGACCCTGGGCAAGTCATTTAACCCCCATTGCCTACCCCTTGCCCTTCTGTCTTAGAATTGATACTAAGACGGAAAGTAAGGGTTAACAAAAAAAAAAAAATGCTTAATTGCTGATTTATAACTTCACTGTCATTTACCAGCATGTGTCCTCTCATGTAGCAAAGAACAGTGGTTGCAGGTGTGTGCTTTGTTCCACACCTTTTGTTTCCCAACTCTGTATTAAAGGGAGAGGGGTGTGTTTTCTCCTCAATTCTCTGGAGTCAGGACTTCTCAAAGCCTTCCTACATTGGCAGGAGAGGCAATATGGGACAGTAGAAACAACACTGGATTTGTGAGCTGGGGACCTGGAGTCCAATCCCACCTCTGTCACTTGACACCTTATACAACCTTGTACAAATCACTATTTCTACCCTGCCCCATGAAGGGGTCTATTCCAGCTCAAATTCCTCTGCTCTTTTGAGTTGTTGAAGCTTGCACTTCACTGGCATCCCATCTATGATCCCAGTGTATGCTTCATATTATATATTGGGCTGTGGGAACTCTGAAACAGCTTGGGGGTGGGGGTGGGGGACAGCAAGGTAGGAATAGCCCTTCTACCTCAAAGAAAGTGTTTTCTTCCAGTCTTTCTGTTGAAGAAAATGATTTTTTTATTGCAATATCCAATAGTCTATAACAGGGATTCTTAACCATTTTTGTGTCATTGCAATAGTCTGGTGAAGTATACAGACCTGTTCATGTTTTTAGGTGGAGACCTATGCACAAAGAAAACCAATTAATTTGAAATGGTTATCAGGTTTTTTCCTCTTAAATTACAGCCTCCAGGTTAAGAACTCCTGGTCTAGAATAAGCTAGTGAATTAATGAAGTTAATGTCTTTATTTGACAGATTTCAGGTAATAATTCTTTGGTTTCTGTATCTTTTTGGTTTTCTATATGCTCTTATTATTGTTCTTGTAGATCCAGCACAGGGCCCCACCTCCCCCAAAATGCTGGTGCTCTGGGTTACCTTTTGTTTTATCAGTGACAGGGGCAGCACTGGACTCTTCGAGAGAAAACCATGTTGTAGTGTGTGTAAACATCCTACACTCTCAGCTGTGAGCTCAAGGTGGCTGGGAGAGGGCTGTTTACTCCTTCTGCCATGGAGAACCCCAGATGAACTTCGTGAGAAGACAGCTCTCCCTGTGGGAGAGAGCAGAAGGGTCTGACCAGAGGTACTTCACTCCAGCAAGGGTGGGTCAGGCCCTGGCTGGAAGGAAACCCATTCAGCAGGTCCCTGGGCAGCGCTTTCATGGTTCAATACAGTCAATTTAGTAAACATTTATTAAGTGCCTGCTTGTGCAAGCCCCTCTGCTGGAATCAGGAACGAAGTGTGGCTTATGTTTTCGTACAATAAAAAAAAGTAGCCCTAGAAGGCAGCCTGCCATGGGGTTGGCCCTGTCATTGGACTTGCTGAGCTGAAATGGCTACCATGATGACAACGTTGAAGCCCCCCAGAGTAGTGGGACTCTGCCACTTATTCTGCTGCACCAGACTTGAGTCAGCACTTTTGGAGGGGGGGTAATGGAGAGAGAAGGGTGAGACATCAAGGCCATGGTGCTTCGTTAGCACCTTCCAATTAGCACTTCGCTCAGATAACAAACCTCGAGGACACTTACTGACAAGTCCACTGGTGCATAGGATTTAGCTGCAGTAATTATTTGCAACTCATCATGAAGTTGGTGATTATGCTATACTTTAGAAATTTGGCTGGATGTTTTGTGGGCCTCTGAAATCGGTTATTTTTAGTTTGATTTAGCATAGCCAGGCTATTGGAATTCCACTCTCCCTTGGCTTTAGATGTGGAGAGATCAGCATCAGGATGGGGAATGTGCCGAGCATGTTGGGGAAAGAGTGGAAATTCACCGAGGCGGCCCTGCTGCTCTGGCGATTACAATTGCTGTTTGCTGAGTGTGTCCTTTTTTCCTCTTACCTGGGTCTGCTTCCACCCCACAGGAGGAGGTACGCCAATCTGTGACTCCTGCGGAGCCTGTCCAGTACTACTTCACTCTGGCCCAGCAGCCTGCGGCCGTCCAGGTCCAGGGCCAGCAAACTGGCCAGCAGACCACCACCTCCACAACCACCATCCAGTCAGGACAGATCATCATCGCCCAACCTCAGCAGGGCCAGGTCAGTGAACCAGCCACATTTGGGTTGTCAGAAGACCGCCAAGTCATTGGTAGTTATGTTGTTGGTTGGGGAAAAGGGACAGAATTAGATAGGGGAGCAAAAGTGACTCATGGTTTGAGAGCCATACCTGGAGAGTCCTGGGTTCAAATCTGGCCTCAGACACTCCCTAGCTGTGTTGACCCTGGGTAAATCACTTCACTCCAGTTGCCTAGCCACTTTGTCTTGGAACTGATGCTTAGTATTGATTCTAAGATAGAAGGTAAGGGTTTAAAAAAAAAAAGTCAATAGGAGAGATTGGTTGCCTAGATTCAAAAGACAATCACTGAAAATACTAAACCTCAAGTGCAGGAGGAGGCCTCAGAGGATATTTATTCCAACCCATTCCTTAGCAGGAATCCCTTCTGATGTTCCTAGTCACTCAGAGCTGGAGAACCCATTACCTCCTGAGGCAGCCCATTTTAGCTCTGAGAGAAGTTTTCTTTTGCTGAGCCAAAATGTGCCTCTCTGCATTTTCTACCCATTATTCCTGGTTCTGCTCTCTGGGGCCAAGCAGAACTCATCTAATCCATCTTCCACGTGACAGCCTTTCAAATACTTGAAAACAATGATCGTGTCCCATGAGTTGCTCCCAATCCCTACCTACCCAACCCTCTCTGCTGCTACAGATTTCTTCAGGTTAAACATCTGCAATTTCTTGAACAGATTCTTCTTATGGGATTGCCCTGTCCCCTCATGGTTTTGGAGCCAGCCATCCTCTGGATTGGAGCCCTCCAATGTATGATAATGTCCTTCCTAGTGTGGTGTGCAGAGAACCAAGCATAGTGTTTCAGACGGGATCAAACAAGAACAAAAGATGAGTCCTTCTAAGAGCATAGCCCTGGTCAGGCAGTCGGGAACCTAGAGTTTCAGTCCTTAGTTTTCACTTAAGTCCCTGCCCTGAGAGACTTCCTCAGTCAAATGAAGAAGCCTAGTTAGAGGATCAAAACTTCTGAAAGCATTATGGAGGACCCTGTGTAGAGCTGTGCCAACGATGCAGAACAAGTAAAATAGAGACCAGGCTTGCTCTCTGGGAGCTTTCCAGATCTGACACTCAGACCCTTTAAAGAAATGACTATCAGTGCCAGCTTCCCTCCATTGCTCTACCCCACTGGTGTCAAGCAACTCTGTTTTTGCAACAGGAGCCAGAGGGCTCTCTCTCCTCAAAAACTAGAGCATTTTCTGGAAAGTAGCTGGCACCTGGCATCTTGAGAGGTAGTAGTATGAGGCCACAGAGGACATATCCTCAGCTCCCTGATGCTGAACTCTCCTTTCTAGACAAAGTTGTTCTTGGGGCATTAAGTCTAAATGTCTATTTTGTTTTTATTCATTTTAGTGTCTGCTCTTTTTTTATCCCAAAAGGCCTCAGTTACCTCTGCTTAACACTTGAGACTGCAGTGGTTGGGGCCACACTTATTTCCATCCATTTCCAAAAAAGAATTTTTAAATGTCTTCTAAAGGCTGTTTCTGATTGGATAGTCATCCCAAGTATCTTTCTCAGTAGCCTGTTTGACCCAGGCAGAAGCACATAAACTTCATAGCAGCAACATTTACATGAGACCTCATTTTCTCACAGTGATTTAGAAATGTGTCCCAAGGCCTCAGGAGACAATGCAGCTGATATAGTCAGGCAGTGAGTTGGCAGCAGATCGCTTGCAGCCTCTGCCACCTCTGGATTGCTTAGCTTATCTAAGCCTGCTACGGTCAAGAGGGCAGTAAAATGTCCCTCCCCAGCTTCCCTCAGTGCTATTTCTTCACAACCTCTGCCCCCCTCTCCCAACCCCCCCCCCCCCCCCCATCTGAGCACTTCTGGAAATTATGGAAGTTGAATAACTTTAGGTCTTTTTCCTTAGCAAAAAATAAGTGTATTCCTATAGAATTAGAGGTGAGTCCTAGTTAAACCCGTATGACTGACTTCCAGTGCCACAGATAGAGTTTGAACCTACCTCTCCAAAACCAGTGGCCTTCCCATCAACCACTCTTAACATGTCAATAAAGCAATTCCAGTTTTTCTGCTATAAAATTGGAGACTTTTATCTAATGAGAAAATGATCACAATGAATTTTCCATGCAATGCCTGGAGAGCCCTGGGCTAGAACTTCCCTGCCCATCTCCTCTTTCTGAGTGGGTGAAGAGAGGATCTAACAGCCCTCTGGGGAGAAGGTTAACATTAACCTACAGAGGAAGAGAAGTACCTTTGGAGCTTGTGATGTTTGTTAGTAGAAGGAATTCCTGGTAAGGAAAATCCCCTTACTAGTGCAGATAGATTGACTTCTCTGCCATTAGAAATTGCACTACTCGCATTGACTAGGACATGGAGAGACTGAGTGACTTTCCCAGGGTCTCAGAGACAGGACTAGCATCCAAATCTTCACTCCTAAGCTTGTTTTCTATACACTGAATGATACTCCCTCAAATAGCTGTAATACTTTAAAGAACTTATCATCATCGTCATCATCTTAGTGTGATTGCCCTGGATTATTATCTTTTTTTTTTTTTAACCCTTGTACTTTGGTGAATTGTCTCATAGGTGGAAGATTGGTAAGGGTGGGCAATGGGGGCCAAGTGACTTGCCCAGGGTCACACAGCTGGGAAGTGGTTGAGGCCGAGTTTGAACCTAGGACCTCCTGTCTCTAGGCCTGACTCTCACTCCTCTGAGCTACCCAGCTGCCCTGGATTATTATCTTTTGACATCATACTCCCAGCACCCTAAGCTTCCAATAACATTATGGACTCATATTACAATCCTTCTTATACTTAATGGCCTTATGAGAGTCTTCATGTATTTCCCTGAGAATTCCTAACACTTCATGAAAGCTAGCATGGTACATACAGGGGACAGTGCCCTGAGTGACTATGGGAGAGCCAGTTAACTTCTCCCACTCTTTACTTGTAAAATGAGGGAGTCATGATTTCTAGGATTTCTGCTAATTCTAACTCTAAATCCAAAGCAGAAGTTCTTAAACACTTACTTAGAGAACAGCTACTTAGAGCTAGAAGGTGCTTTAGAGGTCATCATTCCATCTCATTTTGCATGGAGGAAATGGCTCTTAAGCTTTCCTGTTTATGCCCTATGCCATCAACTGTCTCATGAAGATCCAAAGTGGGGGGGGGAGTGGGGAGGTGCTGGATCAGGGATCCAGTGGTCTCCTCTTACCTTATCACATGTCTAGCTAGAGAAAGCCCCTATTGAGGACATGCGGAAGGGCAGTATTTGGCACCTGTTTCTTGCCAAACCAACTCTTTGAAATTATTTCATGTATTCATGGAATCCTAAATTGTCAGAGCTAGATGGGCCCAAGAGAGCATTTAGTCCAGTCTCCTCATTTTATAGAGGAAACCTTGACCTATAGAGAGAAAGGGACTTGCCTCAGGACATCTGAGCAGGGATTCAGAGCTCGGCAATTTAAATCTAGAGAATTTCCACTGTACATTCATTCATTCATTCATTCATTCATTCATTCATTTAGTTAGCCCAATAGATTCTTCCCATGTGCAGTGTTTGAATGAGGATAGAGTTTCTGTAGTCTCTGCAACTTCTCATCCCTGCATGTAGGTGCAATTTGGTTTTCTGTTCTATCATTCAGTCACTTGAATATTAAAGAAAGACTAGAGGAAAACCTATGAGATCAAAGCTCTAATAAGTAATCATGACAATTAATAGCTGACATTTATGTAGACCTTGAAAATTGCTTCATTCTTTCACTTGATCTTCCCTGCTCAATAGATTTTGGCCGACAAGTTTGAAATTAAAGTTTTCGACCCAAGTTTTGCTCTCTTTGTTCCCCTTCCCCAGGATTATACGTTCAGCAGCATCTCTAGTTTCCCTTTCATTCTGTCCCATTGGTCACTGAGCTGGGACAGAAAAGACAACAACCATTTAGAGGACAAGATCCATTTAGAGACTAAAATGACTTTGTTAGAATCCTGTGTTTGCGACCTAAAATAGACCTCGGAGATCATCTTCTCTGTCTTTGGGCTGGTATCACTTTTTACTTGTGGGGCAGCTAAGTCCCTGAGAAAGAAAATGTCTTTCCCACAATTACATAGCTTTGAAGAGGCTGAGCCAGAGACAGACTAGACCCTTTCATCTTCTGATTCAATGCAGTGGTTTTATATGTTTAGGTTGCCTCTTGTTTGGACCTTAGGAGTGGACCTACAAGTTCTAGTCCAGCTTGGAGAGAACTGCAGGCTAGCTGGTAGCTCCAAGGTAACTGGAGAGGGTTGATCTGTAAGATTTAGGAATCCCCTAGATTGACCCGAGAATCAGACTAACCTTCCTCTTTGGCTTTGACTCTTTTTGCTTTTGAACCTTAGTGGCAAATAACTAGCCTGAACAAAAGGTGTTTCTCATACTGTCATTATCGGCGTTTAGGCCATCCTACTGGCCCCCAATTCACTTCTTTTCCTGTCCTTTGCCACTAGACCACCCCTGTGACGATGCAGGTTGGAGAAGGCCAGCAGGTGCAGATTGTCCAGGCCCAACCCCAGGGCCAGACCCAGCAGGCACCAAGCAGCACAGGACAGACCATGCAGGTGATGCAACAGATCATCACCAACACGGGGGAAATCCAGCAAATTCCGGTAAGCCTGACCTGGAGGAGCTGAGAGGAACAGCTGGCTCTTGAGCAGGGGATATGATCTAGCCAGAGGCTGTGGTCACACAGCTGGCCTTTTGGGTTTGCTGAGCCTTCTGTAGATGGGTTAGGGAAAGGCTGTAAATACACTGGTTGCATATTCATGAGTCAGTTCCCAGTGGAGCCCACAGTAAAGTGTATTTTTGGCTTTCATTTAACTGATCCATTCCTTCAGCGTGGACTGATTTTTTTTTTCCCCTTGTGCCACAAAGTATCTTATTTCTGAGGAGGATTGGCTTTTTGATTTGTCCTCTCTGCTCTATCTCTTTCCTCCTGCCCTTCTTTTCTTTCTCCCCACTCTCCTTGTTCTTTCCTCTCTCCTGCCCATCTTCCATATTTTTTTTTCTCCCAGTTCCCCCTTCTCTGACCTTTTTTCCCTTTCAGCCCTTCCTACCACATGGGTTATCTTGGCACTAAAAGGTGCATGCATTACATTGATCACAACTACTAAAGGTGACCCTCATATGGAGCAAGTGGCCTATAGGGGCCGTTCCATTCCTTTTTGCGTTGGGTTTTCCAGACTTTGGGTGACCAGCTGATTGTGCAAAGATTGTTGACAGAAGGGTTGGGAGGATAAGGGGGCGGGAGAGGGGTCTCTGGATTCTGAATGAATGGCCACCTTCCTCCTCTACATACCACATTAGTCTAGACCAAGCATATGGGAAAGGAGTGGCATGACCCTGAGAGAGAGATGATGTAGTGGGTTAGAATCTCAGGATTGAATCAGATCTCTGAAGGTATCTAATCCAACAGGAGTCCACTTTACATCTTCCTAGGAAGTGGTCCCCCAAGAAACCTTTGTTAATAGGGAAACTCACTATCTCCCAAAGCAGCCTATTCCCCTATTATACAGCTCCAAAATATGAATCTCTGTCACTTTTGCCCACAGCTACTAATCCTGTTCTCAGACTAAGCTGCACCAGTCTAATTCTCCTTTCCTATGACATCCCTTCAATGACTTGAAGACTTGAACCCCTTAGGCTGTGTGTCCAAAGAGCCCTTCTAAACCTGACTATGTATAGGGGTCACTGAGATGTTGCCCCCGAGGTCAGGGTATGGAAGCTCAGCACGGGGGGGCCCATTTAGAAAACCAAGAATGTTTCTTCACTTCAGAGTAATCAAAGGACACTTTGCTCTGAAGGGGATATAGGCAAGGGTCCTGAAGGTCTGGAACATGTCCTTTAGTGGAGAAAATTAGGTGATTTGGACCAATGATTTCACCATCACAAGCCTTTAAAGTAGAAACCAAGGAGAACTTACAGCTTCCCTCTGAAGTTTACAGTAGAAACTTTGTCTACTGCATTTCACCAGTGGTTTCTGATCACATTCACCATGAATCACGGAATCTAAGAGCTGAATGGAACCTTAGGGCATCTAGTCCAACCCATACTTGAGCAAGATTCCTTTTTTGTCAGCTCTTAGCATAGTGCCTGGAACACAGTAGGTGCTTAATAAATGTTTATTGACTGACTGACTAGAGCATCCCCCAAAGTAGTTATTTTATCTACTTAAAGACCTTCAGTGAGTGGAAGTCTACCTCCCTTGGGCACACATGCCACTTTGCAATACTCTAATTGTTTGGAAATACTTTTCTAAAATCTCTCCCCCTACTCTCCCAACACATACTCATTTCTGTGCCAAATGAGTCTAGCTGTACCTCCCATCCTGATACTTTTTTATTAAGGCAGCTAATCCGTTTCTCTGCCTGTTATCTCATCCCATGTGTTTTTTGAGCTGAAAATCCCCATTTCTTCACAGGGCTCCTCCTTTCCTTGGGAATTGCTCCTTTGGAAGTCTGTCCATATCTCTTCCCACTTCTGTGTCAAGACTTTCAGACAACGACCATATGAATCTTTTCTAAATGACTTTCATTTCTCATTGTATGGGTGTTCAGTGAGAATCCTGGAGACTACCCTAAACCAGCCATGTCTTAGTAGATGAGATTTTCTAAGTCTCCTCCCACCTTCCCCATGACTACAGGAATCCTTGCCTAGTCATACTAGCATTCTGGGATCTGAACTTTGTATTTTAACCTTATCAAGCTGCTGCTCTCCAGAGAACCTCTACTTCTTAGCCTGGGAGGTTCTCTGCTGTGTGGCCCATCTAGCTCTCTCTGGACTTTGGAGGGTCCATGAAGGCCTTCTGCACCACAGATCTGAAGTCTCAGAGATGATTATTTCTTATGTTCTTATTTCTCTTGCTGCCTTTCCCACTGCCTTCCTTCCCAGCTTGGTTTTGTCTTTTCTTCCTTCCCGGTGTGGAACTCCCAGCTTTGCCTTTTTGAGGGGAGAGCCTCTTATTTATTTAACCCCATAGAGGGTGGGGCAGTGTTGCCTCAGCACTTTTCTTGCTGAAACTCAGCATTATATGGAGCCCTTTGGAAAAGTGACATTCCCTGCAGGGGAGTTGGATCCTGTGGGGAATTGAGGAGAGCTGCACTAGTGTGGAGGGCTCTTACATAACATTCCAAGGAACCGCCCCGTTGGGGGCAGGTGAGTGGAGAGCCCAGGAGTACAAGCAAACTGAATAGGAACCAGAAACCAAATAATGTTTATTTGAGGTGGAACCCAGCTGCTTTTCTAAGGTTACCTGGTTTATTTGATGTGTTTCTTTTCATGGAGGCACTCGTTTCTATTTGTAGGTGAATATTTAGGAAGAGTTGAGGGTTAGGGCTCTAGAATCTATTCTCTTCGATGACCTCTCTGGTCCTCCATTCATCAGCACACTGGAGGGAGAAATGCTTTTTTCATGGTTCACTGAGTATTAAAAGGCTCAGTTAAGGTGTAGCTCAGATCTCAGTGCTGCACCGTTATTATTTATCATCAGAAACTGAATCATGAGCATGTGTGAATCTCAAGAGGATTTTTCAAGCTTTGGTTGCCTAAGCCAGTGTGAGATGTTTTGTGAAAGTCAGTTCATTGTTTCTTTTTTCTGTTCACCCCACCGTTGCAGGCATTTGCAATGTAAACCTATGTAAACCTAGAAGGTCTGGGCCCCTAAAAGCCCTCTCCTCTGATTGCTGTTACCCTTGCCCCTCTGGGGTAGCAGTGGCCTGTAGCACCCACTTTCTCCCTGGAGAGATGAGGGTTCGGTTAGCACTAAGGTTACCAAGCAGGGCGATAGCCATTTTTGATTGGGTCCCTGGCAGACATTGGAGCTCTTCACAGCATCAGATCAGTCAGCCCCTACCTTCTCTGGAGAGGAGTGGACTGTCTCTCTTAGGCTTTCTGGGGCAGAAAGGGAAAGGGGAGGAGGAAAGAGTGCCACTGGACTTGAGTTGGCGATAATAGTGGGTCTTCTCATCCACAGTGGCCAACTACTCTGGAAAGGGTGACTGGCAAGCACAATGTTTCTGGCAAGTTAGGAGATTCTCTCGTTTCTCTTAAATCACAAGAATATCAATTGTGTTGGGTCCATTTTATTTTTTCCAAAGTCAGTGAAACCCTGCCCACCTTGCCCAGTCACTGTTCTTTTGCCCACTTTGACAGCTGTGCCTAGGAAAAGACTGTCTGTGTGCCTGGGCTGAGTTTTCTTTGGCTCTAGTTATGGAAATAATCACCTTCACATGTTTCAGGTTAACCAAGGTCTCTGTTTGTTTGTTTGTCTGTCTGCCTGCCCCATCTAGGTGCAGTTAAATGCCGGCCAGCTGCAGTATATCCGCTTAGCACAGCCTGTATCAGGCACCCAGGTTGTTCAGGGACAGATCCAGACTCTTGCGGCTAGTGCACAGCAGGTTGGTACTGTAAGAATTTAAAATTGTACTGAGGCCACCAAAGGCCAGAGGGGGCTTCCTGGGGGGGACACCTTCTTTCCCACTTCAGTGACTCTTATGAGAGCCAAATCTGTACCCAGCTCTCACTTCTTCATCTTTGCAGCCACCTTTGTTGTAGTTGTTAGTGTGGGGAGCCCAGAACTCATGGAACACTAGGAGCTGTAGAGTTAGCAATGTGTCTAGACTATTTTCAGTGTTAGAAAAAACTGCAGAGAAAGATTCAAGGGGGACACTTGAGAAAGACACGGACCAGTGATGTGAGTCCATGACCCAGGTTGGTACAGTTGGGACAGATTGCTCCAGCAGCTCTTTGGGACTCGCAGGATGAGTCCATGGCACCTCTGTGGAGCCTCACAGCCACTTTCAGCCATCAGCAAGCCTGCTCACATTTAATCTTCCAGGTTTTTTTTTCCCCCTTATGGCAGGCAGATATCAGAAAATTTCTCTCCTTTTCTTCTCTACTATGTTTTGGGGAGTTTTTAAGCCCCTTGTTTGTGGAGACCTAGGAGCCCATCATGACTGGGGGAGACTTAGGGGCATCCACTGATGGCTTCCATTGCCTTTGGGTTTACCACCCAGAGCAAGAGAGGGACAGGATGTGAAAGGGCATGACTTCCCTGGATTGTGATGATGAAGGGAGGTAGTTGCCATGGGCTGTGGGCCCATTGCTTGAGGGAGAAAGGACATTGTTAATGGATCCTTTTCCCCTGAACCCAAAAAAAGCAGCGATCGTTTAAGAACTGGACCTGTCTGGTACAATTGCATCTTTGGTGATGCTTCTATTGACAGTGGTGACAGGCTTGGGTTTCTAGAGCAGGTCTCCAAAGATCTCATTTAGGGAAATGTAAGGAAGGAGCCAAAAATGAGGCTTCCAGGTTCTGAATGGCCTCTGGGATGTTGAAAGGGTCCTTCTCCAAACTTAGGGCCTTAGCTTTAGTCTTACATCATTTTCTCCCAATTTCCTGGATTCAGACTCAGCTCAAATATTTGGTCTTGCTTTTGTGTGAGCCACTAGCCTCTTTAAGAAAGTCAATAAAATATTCTGGTAAGTCTTTTCTGTGTATCTCTATGGTGGGAGAGGGTATTTTCTGCTCCCCGGGGCTTATTAGCTTTGGGGAGCAGGGAACAAGAGTGAAGAAAAATTGGGGACAGGGTGTTTTGAACATATATGTGTGTACTTGTATCCATACCAAGCCAAAGGAGAAGGCTAGACTGCAGAGGAGGTGGAGAGGGGCCATTTACCACCATGCCAACCCATTCAGGTCCTGCACAGAACCCTGGGCATGGACAGTACCAACACTGTGGAAATTAAAGGCAAATTTTATTTTCTTAGGATCATAGAATGCCAGAGGTAGAAGGATTTTTAAAGTATCTTCTGGTCCCACTTTTACAAATGATGAGGCCAAAGTCCAGAAAGTGGATAATATATGTCCATGGCTGTGTATAGCTAGACAGTATGGGAGCCTTCTCATGCTGGCCATGGGACACCCATCTGCCTCTTCACAGACTGGAACTATTCTTCACTTGTTCCAGTATCTAATTTAGGCTTAGGAGGCTACTTGTGTCAATAAATTTGCTTTTAAATTCTGTTCACAGATTGTTTCTCATATATCCACAATCTGATTGATTTAACGTTAGCTCATGGTTGAGGGATTATGTGTGTTTGTGTGTATATGATGAGTACTGCTCACCCACTTCATCTGCCATCCCTGTTTTCCTCCAACTCCTTGTGGGAAAAGAGCAACTCTAGGTTGGCTATAGGGCTTCTTGGCCAGGGCCGAGCTGTCAACCTGCCAGGCTGTCTGATCTTTACTCTGAAGTCAGATGGAGAAAGAAATTTTGTGTGTCTGTGTCTGTTAACTCCCCCCCTCTAAGAGGAACCATTGCTGCCCCCTTTCTAACTTCCTCTCTTAGCAGTCTTGCTTTAGCTTTGCCCATAGCCTTAGGAACTGCCCCCTTCTTCCTGCCACCCATGAAAGTCACGTCCTCCACCAGCCCATGACTTTGGCCAGGCTTGTGTGTGCTGTGGCCACAGGGCGGGGAGGAGAGGGATGCAGGTAGGGGTCACTGCAGGGATGGGAAGGATTGAGGTGCCTGTAGCTCACTTACTCCGTCTCCTCTTCTTTTTGATTTCCCACAGATTACCCAGACAGAGGTCCAGCAAGGACAGCAGCAGTTTAGCCAGTTCACAGACGGCCAGGTAGGGTCCTTGGACTGTGGGGGGGGTGGGGGGGTGGACGGAAGGGAAGAGAGCTTCTTTGGTAAGCAGCCATCAGTCTGGACAGGCAGCCTCCAAGCTGCCTGGGGAATGGAGTGATTACAGCAGCTGGCCTTTCCCTCTGTTAGAACAAATGGTGGACAGAAATGGCTAAAAGAAGGAGAACACTCCCTGAGGAACTTCAAGAACAAGACGCACATCAGAATACTAGCTGGCAGGACTTTATAGAGATCATCTGGCCCCATTATCTCATTGTGTAGAGGAGGAACCTGAGGCCCTGAAGGGAAGAAAGGATCTCACCTTTTCTGTTCTAGAGCAGATCTGTGCAGCCAGGACGAGAACCTGAGCCCCCAGACCCTCAAGTGTAGGTCCTGTCCAAGGACATCACCTGGCTTCTTAGGAAGTACCTGGAAGGCAAATATGGGCTCTTCAGTTCTAGGCCTAAGCATGAGGTAAAGCCGCCCTGAGATTGGGGCTCCCTGGGCTTTTGGCTGCAGGCCTGTTCCCTCTTCTCCCCTCTGGGTAACTTCACTTGTGCAGAACCAATGAGCTGCTTTGAAAAGTAGAAGTCAGAGGAGGGCATCTAGGAAGAAGACCTCCAACATTTGGTCCCCACACAGGATGGGCTCTGTGATTGGGAACCATCATCAAACTGATGAGCTAAATACAGTAATCCCCATCAGTGCTCTTGAGATTTACAAAGTATTTTTGATGCAATAGGCCCTCTTTGGTAATACGGGGATTAATACCCCTATTTTACAGACAAGAAAGCCAAGGCTCCGGAAGTTAGTGACCTGTCCACAGTCACATGGCAGGTGGCAAAGCTAGGCTCTTCTGTCCGGGGCCTTTCCACCCAGGCTGGGCTCTACACCTGCCTCTCTGGCCTGGGGAAGGTGGTATACCTGGCCAGCATACCCTCCTTTTTATTATTCCTCTGAGCAAGATAAATTAGGGGCATTGCTGAAGGTACAGATGGCTCACCAGTGTGTGCCTACAGGCTGAATTCCAAGGCTATGCCTTCTGCATTTGTAGAGATGAGGAGTGGCTTTCAGCTCTGGCCACCTCTGCCTTCTCCTAGGGCCTGTGGGGTCCTGGGCTTGGGAAGGCAGGGAGGGAGGAATTAGGGTACTTGTGTGCAGAAGGGCTTCTGGCTCTGCTGCTCCATCGTCCTGACCTCAGGCATGGCCCTCTGCCCCCTACCTCACTGCATAAAGGAAAGACTGAGTCTGAGCTTCAGCCCTGCTCTCCAAGCCCCGTCAGCCAGCCTCAAAGCCTGTTGGGTCCAGCTGATAGGAAGGAAGAGGGTGGAGTTTTGGACCCTGGTCTTCTGACCCGGCCTGATGTTCCTTTGGGGTCTTCCTTTCCTTTTGTCTCTTGCAGCAGCTGTACCAGATCCAGCAGGTCACCATGCCAGCAGGCCAGGACCTCGCGCAGCCCATGTTCATCCAGTCGGCTAACCAGGCCTCTGACGGGCAGACCCCTCAGGTGACGGGCGACTGAGCCCGGCTGGGGCCTCGCCCAGCACAGCCAGTGCACAGGGCCACACAGACTCCATTTCTGCCACTGTGGCCTGGCTCAAGTGTCCCACCACCCACAGAGCCTCCCGCAGGCAAAGACACTGGTGCACATAGCCCATGCTGCGGGCTAGCAAATCGCCAACTGAAAGATGCAATATTTTTTCATTTCCTTTTTGTCTTTTTGTTTTTGTTTTTAAAGGAATCAATATTTCAATATGTTGAGCTGTATGTCCAATGCTATTGAAATGGGAAAATATTCCATGATAACATATTTATAGCATTTCCTGAGGAATGTGGCTGCCAAAGTCTGCCATCCTCATGCCCCTTCCTCCCAAGAGCAGCTCTCCAGGCATGGGAGTAGCCAACAGGCTCCCATAACAGCTGCCTTAACCTTTACTTGCCACCTCTGGCCAATGCACCCACTCCCCTAGGTCACCGGTTGGCTGGTCTGTTCTTCCCTGCCCCTATCCAGAGCGCTAAGCATCTGCCTCTGGAAGCTGCAGAAACAGTCCTCATGTTCAAAGATGAACTTGCCTCCAGGCACAGTGTCTCGTTTCTTCTGGACCCCTCTGTCCCAAGGAAACTGGGGCTTGCTTTCTCCTTCCTTCCTTCCTTCCCTCCCTCCCTCCCACTGCCCACCCCTATTTTTTCCCCTCAAGAAGCAAATTAATAATTGTGCTCGTCTCCTCCGCTGCATGGACTTCAAACTGCATGAATTGAAATGCAATGAATAAAGCTCCTTTTTAGAGAACTTGGAGTCTGGGTTTCTGGGATGGGGGGATGCTGACACGGCATTTGTAGAGCTGGCATTGCCGGCAACACTCGGGAAGGGAGGGAAACGGTGAGTGGGCTTTCATCCAGGAAGGGACGGGACACTTGGGGATCATCATTCATGCTATTGCAGATTTGAGTCAAACCAGGCCAGTTTTAAATATAAAAATAAAGCGGAACAAATCAGAATTCGTCTGCCATGGGTGTGTGTACCTCTCTGTCCCCACACCTACCTGGGCCCTCTGGACATAGGGTGAGGACCGGCCAGGCCCAAACTGGGGCCTCAGGTATCCTCAGGCGATGTATGCTTTTCATCCCTTGTGGGCTCCAACCCATCCCCATGTAAAGATTGGCTGAATTTTTACTGAAGTGAGGCGGTGAAATATAGTAGAAATTCTGGAGTCCTGGATTACAAATTTAGAAAATCTGGTTTCCAGTCCTAATGCTTCCACCAATAAAATGTGACCTTGAACAAATCCTTTCTTCTTAATAAATCTCAGTTTCTCCATGTGGAAAATGGGAATAGAGGACTCTTCTGGGTTGAATGGTCTTTGAGTAAAACAGAAGCCACCCTTTATCTTTAATAGAATTGTCTTTAAATTTTATATTCTAAATTTTTAGCGTTAAAATTTTTACCCACATAATCCTTTGCCCCTTATTCCCCTCAATCTTACTTTCACAAGCATCAGCTTTCTGGAAAAGTCTCTTCAAAGACCCCAGGAGCTCCATGTCCCTTCCTCACTCTGTGGGCCAATAGACTCCCTCCATAAACCCCAAAGAAGCACTGTGCCAGGGACAAGGAAATGGGCTTCAATGGACCTTCTTGAGGTACTTGAGAGGAATGATGGGAAGATAAAATAAGGCTGCTCCAAGAGAACCTTTGAGGAGGGCTAGAAAAGGCATGAAGCAGCGGGAGGGGCAGTCTTTGAAGGAAAGCCTCGGATGGGTGGAGATCAAGATTTGGGGAGGGCTCTCTTCAAGGAAGAGGAGGGAAGGAGTGTCCACACTAGGATCCAGAGTTGAGAGTTTGGTTCTTGGCAGATGGTGGAAAGCGATTATCCCCAGACGCCCTCACCAAAGTCGTCTTCTTGTCCCCTATGTTCCCAGTCCTGAAATGGGAGAGAAGCTCAGCTCACTAAACCTCCACTTGGCTAGCCTCTGAGGATGGTGTATTGTACGAGAACTGGTCTTGGAACCGTCAAACGGAGTCCCCGCTATGACACTGGCAGGGCGACCTTGGCCAACTCCCCTTCATTGTGTGTGTGTGTAGACACACTAGCTCTCAAAAATCATTTTGAAAAATCTTTTTTAAAGATTTGTAAAATGGCAGTTACAGATTTCCTTCTCTTAGCTTCCCTGTTTTGTTCATTGTACCATCATCCTCCTTGGGGTCATTAGGGACTGAACTTAGGTTCAAATCCTAGCTCTGTTATCACCAATAGGACCACCCTCTCTGGTCTTCATCAAGATTTTGAAAAAGCCCTGAATGATGTGGACATGAGCCAAGTGAGTCCTGAGGTAGCTGAGAAAACCCAACTTCCTCCTTTATTTCTAGAAGTGGGGAACTGCGGGTCTGAAACGTTACCTACTGCCAGCTTTGGTTAGTTATGTTGGTTAGCATTGCTGAACTATTTTCTTTGTTAATAAAGATTTGCCAGGTTGAAGAGGAGGAGGAGGAGGAGGAGGAGGGAGGTGATGAGAAAAACTATCAACAAAAATATTGAGTGAGTTTTGAAGGTCTTTCATGCTGCTTGTCCTGACCATGTCTTGGGGTTTGCCAAAGACCAGGATTCCAAGTTAAGTCTCAGCTCACTGAGATGATTAAGATGCAATGTGAAGGGGCAGTGAGGAAGCATAGTGGAGAGAGCTCCAGGTCTGGAATCAAGAGGCCCTGGGTTCAAATTCAGCCTCAGACACTTCCTCTCTGCATGACCCCAATTGCCTGGCTTTTACCACTCTTCTGTCTTAGAATTGCTACCTAGTGTTGAATCTACAGAAGGTAAACATTATTACTTTTTAAGTACAATTTGATATAGTGGAAGTGGGCTGAACCTGGAACCAGGAAATCTGAATTCAAATCTAGATTATGATAGGAGTGGTGCATTTCTGGACATATGTAAAGTTGACATAGTTCCCCTCTAAGACTATTTGAAGGAAAATGCTTTGTAAATCTTAAACTTTTATAGAAATAACTATTGTTATTGTAATCACCCAACTCATCTCCCAGACCATTCTCTAATAATCTTCCTGATGTATGTAGATCTAACCACAATGCTCTCCAGTTCAGAAATCTTCAATAGCTTTCCATTTCTTATGTGGAAGGTGAAAGGAGGAAGGAAAATGAGCAGGAAGGGAAAAAGAAACATAGGAGGGAGGGAGGGAAGGAAGGAAAGAAAGAAGGAAGGGAAGGGAGGGAGGGAGGAAAGAAACTATTAAACACTAAATTGCATAGCTAGGACTCAATAGACAAGATGTGGCAAAAGCCCATCTATAAGAGGTCGGGGCCCCAGGGTTGAGTCCAAGGTTGTGATGATGGCCAGGGCAGGGCAGGGCATCGCGGTGAGGAGATGGTAGGATAAATTTCAGACGCTAGCTTGCCATTCACAAGGCTGCTCACACCCTCCCTTTCCTATCACACGCTGTACACGCCAGCCATCCCAGACTATTCTCCATCTTCTAGAATCAATCCCTACAAGCACCCCATTCCCTAGCCCCCGAATGCCCTTCCCACAGCATCTCTGTAGGCTGACAAGCTCCCCCTCAAATGGTCCCTCCTTGTCTGATTTCCCTCAAGCTAGGACAGGACCTCCTTCCTCTGAAAGTCCTTTAAGTTCCACAGAACTGGACCTCAGCAATAATGTCCAAACATGCACAACTCTTCATAACTCCATGGGCCATAGCTATCCATGGGAGGGGGTGGGAGGGGTATTCCTAGGCAAGGATACTGGAGTGGTTTGACATTTCTTTCTCCAGTGGATCCTTTTGTCCAAGCCACGTAGTTGCCTCCTTTAGCAATAATGGAGAAGTTCAAAAGAAAAGGTTTTGGGGAAAAGATAATAAATTGTAATGAGCCACTAGGTAGCACAGTGGATAGAGCACTAGGCCTGGTATCGGGGGTCCTGGGTTCAAATGTGACCTCAGACATGTCCTAGCTGTGTGACCCCGAACAAGTCACTTAACTTCAATTACCCAGTCCTTGCTGCTCCTCTTAGAATTGATCTTGAAACAGAAAGTAAGGGGTTAAAAAAAAAAAAAGGTAATGATTCACTTTGGACATGTTGTGTTTGAAATGCTTATGGGCCATCCAGTTTGAAATGTCCAATGGGTAGCTGATGATGCTGGAAAGAGATTAGCCCTAGATATGCCAGAGTTCTGAAAATCATCAGTATAGAAATAATAGTTGAACCTATGGAAGTTGATATGGTCACCAAGAGAGAATGTAGGGAGAAAAGAGACGAGGAGGACCCTGGAATCCCACCTGGAAGCTTCCTGAGGACAAGGGCTAAAATATAAGAGAGAACTCGAAATGCAGCATACAAACAACTTCTGTGAACCTTGGGGGACACCCAAGTCTTCAGCTTATTCCCATGTCACAAAAAAGGAACCTGAAATCCAGAAAAGGAAAGACACTTGTCCCAGATCACTTAGCTAGAAAACAAGACTCGAATCTCCTGAATGTAGGGCTTTTTATACTGTTGCACGTTACCTCTAATTTCAAGCTCAGCCCAAGTCTCATCTGCCAAAATTCTTCTCAAACAGCTCAGGGACCACCTCTTGTTCCCTCCCTCCCTCCCTCAAGGTGGGAATGATCTCTCCCCACATTCCTCAAAATACTTTATGCATCTCTTCTAGACTAGGAATTACAATGAAGAAAATGCTATGTAAACCTTTATGGGCTATGGAAATCGGAGGTGTTCATTATTTTTGAATTGGAGAGTTCAAAGAGTGTTGGCCTTACAAAGAACTGGGAACTAATTGTTGGGGAACGACTGAACAAATTGGTATATGATGGTGATGGCATACTATTGTGCTGTAAGGAGTGATGAAAAGGATGATTTCAGAAAGAGATGGAAAGACCTACATGAACTGATGCAGAGTGAAATAAGCAGAACCAGAAAAACATTGTACATAGTAACAACCATATTGTAGGATGATCGAACTGTGATAGACTTAGTTATTCTCAGCAATATAGTGATCCACGACAATTCTGAGGACTTATGAAATAAGAATCTTATCCACTTCCAGGAAGAAAACTGTGGGAGTAAAAATACAGATGAAAACACGATTTGTCCCTTATTTGAGTTTATGACTTGGGATTTTGTTTTTTAAGATTATTCACTTACAAAAATGAATAATATGGAAATATGTTTTGAGTGATAATACCTGTATAACCCAGATTTAATTGCTTTTTGGCTCCGTGAGGGGAGAGAGAAGAAGGAAGGGAGACAAAATGGATCATGTAATTTTGGAAAACTTAAGTGGAAATTTGTTATTAAAATAAAGATTTTTAAAAAGAGAATCATGGCCTTAGAATCAAGAAACCTGGGTTTGGAGATAGGTCTAGCTGCATGATCTCAGAGAAGTCGCTGAGGTCTCAGTTTCCTCCTTTGTAAAATAGGGACAAATTAAGGATCTGACCTCTTTACTCCCAGGGTTGGTATGGTAAAAGCATTTGGGCAACTTAAGGCTATGAGAGTGCTGTAGTTCTGAGTCCTGGGGTGCTTCCTAAGGGCACAGACCGTGTCTTATCAATCTCCTCAGTACTTGAGAATGTGTGTCGAAAGACCTACAGTCCTTGAAATATGTTAAAGAAAAAGTGGGTAGAGAGAGATATGTGCATAATGATAGACATGATGTGTATCTGTCTATGATCCCCTCAACTGCAGCTGGCTGGGAGGAACACCTACTCCGCTCACCCTGGCTGCAGCTGTAAATTATCCCCTTCTCCCTGACAGGTTTGGTTGATAACCTGTCAGTAATTCCTTTAACAGCTGCCCAAGTAAGGACCCTTGAGAGGTTAGAGGATGGTTAACCTCTCCAGGCCCAACCTGGGGTTGGATAGATTGGTATAGGCTATTGATCAGCTTTGGGTAATGATCAGGATCTGACTGCGTATTTGAACTCCCTTCCCAAGGGGCGTGATAGAAAGATCACCCAGAAAGGTACTTGTTATTGAACACGGTTTTATCTATAGGTAGGGAAAGGATAACAAGGTCAAGGATTGGGGATTGGAAACCCTATTGATCTATTATCTATTAAACTAATTAATAATCAGGACTGGAGGCTACTAAGCTGGTGGAGGCTTGAGCTCTTCACCTTCTCACTATCTCTGGCCAGACCTGGCCACAGCCAAGCCAGAGAATAGGGAAGGCTATTGCTGCAGGTAAATATTGACGGTCTTTATTCTTTCATCTCTCACCAATCGTGTTGATGGTTCACTAGTTCTCCCAGTCTAGCAAGGAAATAGATTCAGGCTTTTCCTACCCTCTTCTTCTTCAACCTCCCGGCCACCCTTCAACCACCCTTCAGCCACCCGCTGCCCAGATTGAACCACAGAAGTTTTCACCAGTCTCTCTTCAGAAATCTGTGATCTCTAGTTCTGAGCCTCTGAGTTCAGAGACTTCCTCCAGTGTAGCTGTGAGGGGGTATATATAGGGTGGGGCTAACCGATGTTTGCCCCTGGCTCAAGGCACCTGGGAACATTCCAAATCTCTCAACTGCCATCCCTGTCATTCAAGGTGGCATCCATTCCATCCCAGATTATGAATATAACAAATATCACCTACAACTTCCCATTTGGAGTACACCGTTGGCTATGGTAAGTAGGGGTCCTAAGTCCTTCCTGCCACTCGGTGAGTGTCCCTCCCTGAAATGTCACATATCCCGAGGGGAGGGAAGGGGAAGGAAATAAGCATCTACTTTTTTTAAACCCTTTTTTTTTTTCCTTCTTAGAATCAATACTGTGTTCGGTGAGGGGTAGGCAATGGGGGTTAAGTGACTTGTCCAGGGTCACACAGCTGGGAAGTGTCTGAGGTCAGATTTGAACCCAGGACCTCCCATCTCCAGGTCTGGCTCTTTATCCATTGAACCACCCAGCTGCCTCCAAAATAAGCATTTATTAAGCACCCACTATGTGTCAGGAACTATGTTAAAGCGCTTTACAAATATGGTCCTCACAATAGCCCAGGGAAGTTGTTGTAGCTACTCTGTATATTATGATCTTCATTTTATAGATGAGGAAACTGAGGCAGACAGGTAAAATGATTTGCCCAGAGTTGCAAAGATCATTAAGTCACAGAGGAGAGATTTAAAGGCCCCCATGTCAGAGAGAACTCGCTATGCTTCCAAATTCAGCTCATTCTACTTTGGGACAGCTCCAATTGTTCATCATATCTTAGGACTTCCCCCCACTGGGAGGCAGCATGGCATAAGAAATTAAGAGGGAAGATCTGAGTTCAAGTCTTGCCTCTGCTACTTACTAGGTGGCATTGAGCAAGCTTCTTCCTCTTTCAAAGTATTCCATCTGTAAAATGAGAGATTTGGACTACAGAGGCTTCTGGTTCAAAATGTATGACACCGTGATCTTCATTGTGCCTTCTAGGGCCAAGGAGAAAAAGTCTAATAATTCTTCCAAGTGATTTCTCTTCAAATATTTGCTTACGACTCGATACCACGGCTTTCCTAAATCATCTCTTCTCCAGACTAAACAGTCCAAGTTATTTCTAGCAGTTCTTACATGGGCCCTTCATCATCCTGGATATTGCCTTGGCACTGACTGTCCAGTTCCATGAAACACTCCCTCCTTAGCTGGCCCTTCCTTCTGACCCCTGAAAATTAACTTGTGCCTCCTGTGTAAATCTTCCTGTAACCCAGGGTTCAAGCTTGGAGTACTTGCATGTGGCTCTTCTCATTGGTGGACCCCCACCTGAGGGGTAGGCTTGATCCAAGTGCTTTGGAGATACATTCTTCATTCCTCCTTCCAGGGAGGGAAGGACTAAGCATTTATATATCCCAGACGCTTGGGCTTCTTTTTAAAAACCCTTATCTTAAGTCTTAGAATCAATACTACGTATTGGCTCTAAGGCAGAAGAGCGCTCAGGGCTAGGCAATGGGGATTAAGTGACTTGCCCAGGGTCACACAGCTGTGAAGTGTCTGAGGCCAGATTTGAACCTGGGACTTCCCATCTCTAGGCCTGGCTCTCTATCCATTGACTGGACCTCGCTGCTTTAACATTCTGCTCTTTTTATAAATATTTTATTTGTTCCTCACAACAAGCCAGTGATGTAGACGTTGTTATGATCTCCATTTAATAGTTGAGCAAACTCAGGGGAACAGAAGTTAACTGGCTTGCCCAGGAACACACGCTAGTGTCTGAGGTTAGATTTGAACTCCTGTCTTCCTGACTCCTAGCCCAGTGCTCTGTCCACTGTGCAACCTACCCAGGTAAGTTCCAGACTTTCTTTAGGGAGATGCTTTGGAGAGTAAACATCCAGGGGGAAGTGACCTACTCCACACGAGCCTGACTCCAGACTGCCTCCTGGACCCTTCTTTGAGGAATTTCCCTTCGGACGAGATTGCCAGGATATTTCTCTCCCAAGGAGAGAACTCATTCACTCTGTATTTGCTCTGAGATCTGTAGAATTCCACTGATCTCTGTTGGCTCTCTTCTTAGATAAAAGGGTTTACTCAACCCTGTTTCTACTTGCCAGGGTCCTTTGTTTAACTTTGTCATCAAGCCTGTAAGTGCAAATGTGGGTTTATCCCAATCTGATTCCCCTTTTATGTCCCATTATATTTCTCTTTTAAGGAACAGGGACCAAGAAAACAGCTTCAGCTTTAAAAGATTATGCCCCAAACTGGGGGAGGAGGGAGGACAATAAAAATCTTCCCAGTCCCGTATCCCCTCTCTGAGAACAGAGTGGCCAGCCTTGGCAGCCCTCTGCAGGGATCAGTCTCCCTTTTCAGGGGAGCAGACTGGATTCCAGAGCTCCCCTCAGCTCCTCCTTACGTTTTGTACCTCCACGTACATGTGTGTCGTTTCCCTGGACACAAAGTAAACTCCTCGAAGGCAAGGGATTATTGTGGGTTTTGTCTTTTTCCCCCCAGCTCCTAGCCCAGGGCCTGGCATATATTGGGTGCCAGATGAAGGTTTGTTCCTAATAGGGACTCATCGAGATGTCCGCCAGCTCGCCAGCCGGACATCAGGCTGGGACCTAGCGCCCATGTGGTCTCTGTAACCAAATTATATCTGCTTTTATTCATGAGGTAGGACATTGTATCCCTTTCTTGAATTGTTACCTCTTTTAAAAAGCAAACTTCTCTGTTTTAACAGCATCTTTAATTTTCAAAGGAAAAAAAAAGTATTTGTCCTAAAAAAAAAAAACCACTGAATTGAACTAAATAACCTGGGTTTATTTGGTTTTATTTGGTTATTTGGTTTATTAGGTTGCATAAAGGAAGACCCAGGGTTCGAACCTAAAATTTAATCCTCTTTCCATCATGGATTTAGAGCTAGAAGGAACCTCTGAGGTCATCTAACTCAAGCCCTTCATTTTACAGCGAAGAATTCTGAGACAGAAAAGTGACTTACTCAAGGTTACACAGGTAGTAAAGCTGTCAGATCGAGGATTTGAACATAGGTCCTTTGGACTCCAAAAACTGTCACACTTTCCATTTCCCCAATGCTTTTTGGCTGCCATATTATACTGTTGGCTGACACTGTGCTCAAAGTCCACCGAAACCCACAGATCATTTTCAGGTGAATTGCTCTCTAGCCAAATGGGTCCCATTTTCTACTTGGAAGTTTAATTTTTGAACCCAAGTATAAGACTGCACTTTTTTTTCTGGCCTTTCAAGTCAGCTACTAAAGTTAAGTCTAACTTAGAGTTCTGGAACAGCAGTTACTCGTTTTGAATTTGACTAGTTGTAAAATACCAACCTTGAACACTTCCTGGCTGTGTGACCCTGGGCAAGTCCCTTAACCCTGTTTGCCTCAAATCCTCATCCGTAAAATGAGCTGGAGAAGGAAATGGCAAACTACTCCAGTGTCCCTGCTAAGAAAATCCCAAATGGGGTCAGAAAGAGTCAGACACAAATGAAACAAGAACAAAATACGGGCATGAATGGAGAGCAGAGTATGCTTCTGTGATTTATACATGAACAACTAAAGAACTGTAGTGAACCTTTAGGTTAATAGCTGGGGGGATACAAAACCATTTTTATGTATGATTATGGGACGAGTATCATTTACCTGATCATAGAAGATGGCAATCTGGCAATTTCGAGCTGCCAGAGACCAAACCCAGGAAGAAAATGGAAAATTAGGGAAAGGGAGAGGGAAGGGATCCTTCAAAGGAGCAAAGTTAGAGAGGCTTTTGCTGGAAATAAGATAAAAATTGTTGCCTTTTCCTGAAAAAGTCTTAACAATAGTGCAGTCAAAGAAGGCGTTAGCTATACCTGAAGGGATGGATGCTTGTATTCTTGTTGAAGACTCGATTCAGCTGCTTAGAACAGCTAAGAAACAGAATCCATGAGCCTAACCCTAACACATGCCTCACCCTCAAGGAACATACCAAGAGGCCATAGAGCAGTGAGTGTGCTCTGAAGGAGATTGTGACAGATGCAAAAGGAGAGCCAGACAAAGGGTTATGAAGAATTAGAGGAGGAAAAGATCATTTTCCCCTGTGAAGTGGGTAGAGGCATCAATCAGGAAGACATCCTGGAGACGGCATCTGAGCTGGACCTTGAAGAAAGAGGATCTCAGCAAGCCAAACAAGATAGGGGAGGGCAGCAGGCATTTTGAAAACAATGCTGGCCTTGGCATTAGGAGTCTTGGCATTGCTTCCTTGCTGAATGGCCCTGGGCAGCTCACTCGTCTCTGAGCTTCCGTCCCCTCATCTGAAAAATAATTGTCCTACCTATGGGGGAGGAGAGTACTTGGTGAGTCTCGAAGTGCTGTAGAGCTGGAACACACACACACACACACACAGCCTCATGACCACAGGGCCATCTTTGACTCTCCCATCTCCCTCTCCATCTCCCAATCAATTGCTAATACCTGTGGATTATACTTTAACCCCAAATCAAGCCATGTGCCTTGCTCTCCCAGCCTTCATCGCCTCTCACCTGGGCCGTACACTAATTTGCTTGGTGGTCTCTTTCTCTTCTCTAATCCATCTTCCACATAGCTTCTGAAATCAGCTTCCTGTAGTCAAAAGCCTTCAGCGATTCTCTGTGGCTATAGTATAAAATATATACTCCTTAGTTTGGCATTTAGGGAGCTCTAGGGAGCACAGTAGTTAGAGTTCCTGGACCTGGAGGTGGAAAGATCTCTGTTCAAATCTAGCTTCAGACGACATCCCTAGCTGTGTGACACTGGGCAAGTCACTTTATTTCTGCCTGCCTCATTTCCCTCCATTGTAAAATAGTAATAATAGTATTTTCCTCCCAAGGTTTTTGTGAGGATCAAATTCACAATGTCTGAAAAATCTCAGGGCAGCTTTAAAGCTTTAATATGAGCGGCTGGGTGGCAGAGTGGATAGAGCACCAGCGCCAGAAGACTCATCTTCCTAGTTCAAATCTGGCCTCAGGCGCTTACTAGCTGTGTGGCTCTGGGCAAGTCACATAACCCTGTTTGCCTCAGTTTCTTCATCTGTAAAATGAGCTGGAGAGGGAAAAGGCAAACCACTCTAAGATCTTTGTCAAGAAAACCCCAAATGAGACTTATGAGAAAGAACGCTATCCCCATCCAGAGAAAGAACTGTGGGAGCAGAAACACAGAAGAAAAACAACTGCTTGATCACATGGGTCAATGGGGATATGTTTGGGGATGTAGACTCTAAGTGATCACCCTAGTGCAAATATCAATAATATGGAAATAGATCTTGATCAATGACACATGTAAAACACAGTGGAATTGCTTGTTGGCTACAGGAGGGGTGTGGGAGGAGGGGAGAGAAAGAACATGAATCATGGAACCATGGGAGAATGTTCTAAATTAATTAATTAAATAAATAAACTTGGGGACAATTGTGTAGTTCAGTGGATTGAGAGCCAGACCTAGAAATGGGAGGTCTTAGGTTCAAATTTGGCCTCGGACACTTCCTAGCTGTGTGACCCTGGGCAAGTCACTTGACCCCCATTGCCCACCCTTACCACTCTTCCACCTAGAAGCCAGACCATTGTCTACCCTTACCACTCTTCTACCTTGGAGCCAATACGCAGTATTGACTCCAAGACGGAAGGTAAGAGTTTAAAAAAAATTAAATAAACTTAAAAAAAAAAGAAAATCCCAAATGAGTTCATGAAGAGTCATACAAGACTGAAACGACTGAACAAAAGCTTTAATAGCCTAAATCGGTTTAAAATAAAGCATAAGCTTCCATAGTTTAAAAATGATCCTCAGACTTCTGTATTTGTCAAGTGTGTTGCAAACTTTCAAGCACTATAAAATGTTGGCTATTGTTGTTCTTGTTTCATATTACTTTCTCTTTGTATCCACTGTGTTCCAGCCAGACCAAATTCCTGACTGTTCCTTGATTTTATCCTGCTGCCTCTGGATTTTGGGCCATTGTGAAAGCTCTCCCTCATTGTGAGAATGTGTTCTTTCTCTCACCAAGAGAAGGAGAATGTCAGCATCCTTCTCTTCCTTCTCATCCTTCTCAGCTAAGGTGGCACCTCCTTCATGAAGCCTTCCTAGATTCACCTCAACAGACAGCTGAAAGTGCGCTCTTCCTCCTCAAGTTTTCCTGGAGGACACCGCTTGGATCTTTCCTTTGCCCACATCAAATACAATCTCATATAATATTTATTTATGTGTTGTATCCCATATCTTCTCCTCTCGTTAGATCACAAATTCCTCGAGGGTAGGGACTGGGCCACTTTCCATCTCACTAGCCCCAGAACCCGGAAATGTCTGTTGAATAATGACTAAGTGAGGGCAAATGGTTAACAACCAGCTCTTGTGACATGTTTTTGAGATTAAGCTGCCTTATTCACATTTTCTCCATCACTTTCTTAAGTTCAAACAATCAACAGTACAATAAACCAAGCCTTAATTTGTAGCATTTGCTGATTCTCTAAAAATTAGTTACTTGATTTGGGTCTAAACATCCCTCAGAAAGAGTAGAAATTCTGAGTCAGAGGCCCTGAGTTCAGATCTAATGCTTAGGACCTATATGATCTTGGGCACGGCCTCTTTGGACCTCAGTTTCCTCATCTATAAAATGCATGGCCTCTAGATCCCTGCCAGTTCTACAATTAGGGTCCATTCATGATCCCCAGGGGCAAGGCTGTTTGTGACAGATCCAGGATGCTAGGCCTTCTGACTCAACCTCAGCCCTCTTCCCTTAGTACCCAACGCTACCTCCCTAAAATTAGCTCTGAACTTCAGTGAAAGAAAATTTGGGCCAGGATGGAAGGAGGCTGGAGAAGCACCTGGACTTTTCCCCGTAGCTCATTCCTCTTGACAAAGGGATAAGGCAGTCACCCAGATAGGGCCAAGTAGGCTGCTGGGCCTCAGTGGGTCCTGGCTATTGTTCTGTCCAAAGGAAGCCAGAAAATCCAGGAGAAGGACCCTGGATCAGATACATCTCTCAGCATCCCATCTCTGAAAGGGGATCCCATATTGCAGCATGAGGGATTGAGGTGAGACAATGGGAAGGACAATCTGTCCATCTAGGATGGCTACCAGAATCCTCCTCTCCTTTGTGTTCCCTCCACTTCAACCAAATTAGTCTCTTCCAGGGGTCCTAAATAGGTACCACTCTCCTCCTATCGCCTAATTACTGTCCCCATATTGGGTTTCCCAGTCTGGAATGACCTCTTTCAACCTAATATCCTCCCCCAAGGGACTTTAGAAATCATCACCATTAAATTTGACATGGGGGGAAACTGAGACCCATGGAAAGAAAGGGATTTTACCCAACATCACACAATTATCTGGTGGCAAAGCTAGAAGAATCCCAAAGAACTAGAAATAAAGGGGGGGGGGTACCTACTCATTGGGGAATGAGCCAACAAATTGTCCTATGCATATGCAGTTCATATACATGAATATTATTACTCCATAAGAAATGACTACATAGAATTCAGAAAAACCTGAGAAGACTTACTGGTATGAACTGATGCAGAGTAAAGGAAGGAAAATCAAAGTAATATACCAAAAAAGTACAACAATGTAATCCAGAGGGCAACAAGACAGGGTGCTTTTAGAGCATACAGTTGTAAGAACCAACCTTGGCTTTGCCCCTTTCTTGCTGAAGAAGCAGGGAACTATGGGTGTGGAATGGTGAAAAAGCCATCCGATCCTTTTAAGGTGCCACTAGTTTTTGCTTAATTTTTGTTCTTTGCTGTTTGGGAAGGAAGGGAGGATGAGTGCAGGAAATCATATCCAGAAACAACTGATAAGAAGATAAAAGGCATCAAGAGAAACTGAAAAACAAAGAATAAAAAACTCTCCCAACCAATCCCTTTACTTATAGCCAAGACCCACTGAGGCCCAGTTCAGGGCTTTTTCTCCCACACCTAAGTTGTGTCCAGAGATGGGGTGAGTCCTCTCCTTGATGGGAGGGAGCCAGGCCCAAGCCCAGATTCTGACCTCCAGCTCCTGCTCCCAGCCCCATCCCAAAGCTCCGGAATCAATGAGGGTTTGCTTTCACCGTCAGCCTGGGCTGCTGATCTCAGCGGGCTGGGGGTGTCACTGATGCTCCCCAGTCAGGGCTGTGTCAGCACTTCCACTTCCTCAGAGGCATTTCTCTGCCCCATCTGCCCTTGCTGGACTTTGGGGTGGGCTGGAAGGAGGGTAGGACAGGCAGAGATGAGAGGGAGGGGGGGAAAAGGTATCTCCCCAGATGGACCGTGAACTCATTGGCTTGAGGATCAAATGCTGGATCATCTGATCCCTGGAGGTCCTTTTCCTTCTTCAGTGTTGGACTGGCTCAGGCACCTCAGCTTGGGCAGGCCAGTTTGACTTCCATGATGCCAGTAATCACCCCCTTTGCCTGAATGAGCAGACTACAGTCTCCCTAACAAAACTATAAATGGGGCAACTGGGGCTTGTCTCAGAGAGAGCAAGATCTCTCCAGCAGGAACCAGAAGCATTAATGGGCCAGGGCCAGTATTTAAACCCAGATCCTCTGCTTCCAAATCTCTTTCCACCACACCACACTATTGTGATCCCTTCATTTTACAGATAGGGAAATCAAGTCTCAAGGAGGGGAAATCATTTACCCAAGGTCACATCAGGCAATAGGGGTAGAGCCCGAGTCCTGGTCTTCTACCAATGCTTTCAGTGTCCTCTACAATTAGCCTCCCTGTAAAACCTTCCCCCCTTCCCACTTTTCCCAACATCCCAGATTCCCATATCAGACACAACCCTACCTTCCTGCCTTTGCCTGGGCTGCCCAATTTGTTTCCCTCCCATGTGGCCAGGAATGCCCTCCTCACCCACAGCCACACGATCCAACGTTTCCCCATCCTTCAGGCAGTAACTCTTCTGGGACGTCTTTATAACTCTCTCCAGCTCACACGGATCTCTCCTCTGCTGGGCTCCTACAGACTTTTTTTGACCCTTACTTTCTGTCTCAGAGTCAATACTGTGTATGAGCTCCAAGGCAGAAGAGTAGTAAAAGGGTTGGGCAATGGGGGTCAAGTGACTTGCCCAGAGTCACACGGCTAGGACATATCTGTGACCAGATTTGAACCCAGGACCTCCTGGCTCCAGGCTTGGCTCTCTATCTATTGAGCCACCTCATTGCCCCTTCCTACAGTCCCACCCAAAGACAGATTCTCCAGCACATGGTGGAGGGAGAACTCTTCAGAGAACAGGTTTTCTCCCACATCCCAGACAGTCCACAGCTAGGCACCCAGCAATTAGGGGATTATGAATCATCATCGGTGATAGGATCACAGACCCAGAGGAGGGAGGAACCTCAGAGACAGCTAGTCCAACTCCCTCGTTTTACAGCTGCAGCCCAGAAAGGTTAAGTCACTTTCCCAGGTTCACACAGCCAGTAAGTGGTATCACTAGGATTCAAACCCAGGACTCTGGTCCCACCTCCAACAGTCTTGACTGCTGTGAGAATGACACAAACAATTATCTTGCCCCTTGCCACAAGCTCTTTGCTTTGAGCCAAAGGACACCTTCTCTGGTCCCTGAATCTCAGAGGGAAATCCCCAGCCTTACTGACCTCCTGGCCCCCTGGGCCTGCTTAGCTTCCTGCACTCGATGGCCTGCCAACCAATCCTTAATTATTTTCCCAGTAGTGTGAAGCAGGGGAAAGAGCATCGTTTGCAGACAGAGGAACTGGGATCAAATCCTCCCTCGGCTACTGCGTGACCTTGGGAAAGAGGAGTTCATCCTTTCTGGGCCTCAGGTCTCTCATCCGCCAAACAGGGCTTTGGCCCGGGGGGCCTCTCGCTTCCTTTCCATCTCCAATTCGGAGAGCCAAGTATTCTTCCAGGCACTGGACGCTCGGCTTGCCCGGACTTCCTCTGTCCCCCGGCGCCCCTGGAGCCGCACATTCCAGCCCACAAAGAGTGTGTTTCTAGGTTGGATTTCCAAGAGAAAACCTAGACTCACGAGACGAACCCTAAATCCACAAGAGAAAAGAGAAAAGTCACTTACCCAGGAAGCTTAAAACAAATCTCCCAACCGGCCCGAGAGGGCGAATTTGCTAAGATTCTTTGTGGACCCCCGACTCGACTTCTAAAGTGCTCTGGCTGGCCCAGAGTCTCCTGGAGGTCTTGTTGCTCCGCTCCTGTCCTGCCAGGCTAGTCCTGCCAGGCTAGTCCTGCCAGGCTAGGACGGGCCTCCTTAGGCGTTCCGGCCCGAGCTCCTTGAGCTGTTCTCCCATCAGTCACTCTGGAAGCCCTGACTTTCCCAGGGTCACACAGCTAGTAAGTTTCTGGGGTCAAATTTGAATCGAGGAAGTTTAGTCTTCCCGGCTTTGGCCCTGGTGCTCTATCCACTGTGCCCCCTAGCTGCCCTCAATCTTCTCTGTCTGTAGCTGTAAAATATAATTTTATAGATTAGGAAACTAAGACTTAGGGAGGTTTGACCCAAGATCCCACAGAAGAGAAGCATAAAATAAGGTGCCGGGTGTTTTGGAGGGGAAAGCAGAAAGGCTTCTCATAGGAGATGGCAGCTGAGCTAAACCTTGAAGCCTGCTCTAAGTTCCAGGCCAAGTCCTTTGACTCTCTCTTCACTGCTCTTTGCAGGCTGCCTCCCCAGCTTGATTGCTCTGTGACCTTGGACGTGTTCCTTACCTTCTCTGCGTCTCAACCTTCTCATCTGTAAAATGGGGGGGGGGGGGAACGGGACTGGGCATTCTAGTTCTGATGTTCTGTGATTCTGTGCGGGATTTCCCTTCACCCATGCACCAGGCTCCACCTGACCTTCTCTCCTGGTTTAAGTGTCCCACCTCAGCACGATCTGAGGTTCCCTTGCCATCCTCCTCCCTAAACCAGCTAGACTGTGGCCATGTCAGCCACTCCCTCTGCATAGTCCAGTGGGATTGAGGCAGAAGGAGGACCAGGTGAGGAGAGAGCTTGTTGCATGAGTAGGGCATGGCCTGGGCCTGAGCAAAGAGATGGAGGTAAGAGGTGGATTACTGGGTACATAGAATAACAGGTAAACCAAGGAGAGTGGGTGACCTCCGAAGGTCACAGAGCACACCCACCTTCCTTAGCAGAACTGCTCAGTAAAGATTTCTGTGATGTCTAAACAAGGGGGAGGGATGATGATGACTCAGAATCTTGGAAGGGATTTCAGAGCTCATCCAGTCTTCCCTTTAGTCAAAGGGCCCCATCCCTCCACTTCATCTCTCCCAAGTGGTCATCTAGCCTCTGACTGAAGACCCCCCAAGGAAGGAGAGCCTCCAGAGGCAGGCCATCCCACTTGGGGGCGGCTTCCTCCTTTTCCCCTTCCGTGGTCCTTGTACCCTGGGCCCTTAGGGAGAGGAGAGGCTGCAGGCAAGGAGCCTATCACAACTGAACAGGTGAGAAGCGATGAAGGCTTGTCCTTGGCTAGTGGCCCTGGGAAGGAAGAAGAAGGCTCTCTTTCACGAGATGCCGTGGAGGTAAAAATGGACAAGCAACTGATAGAGCATAGGGGATGATAGAGGGAGAGGAATTGAGGGTGCCATCGAGGTGGTGAAGCTTGGTAACTGCAGGGATGGGGATACCTTCAACATCCTCACTCCATTCCAGCCCTAGTTCCTCCTGGTCTGGGAGAGACAGGAGCCTTGGGGAATTGCCTCACCAAAGTAGAGAGACATAGCCCTAGCCCTTGGTCTGAGGGGGGTGTCAGGCCTCCACTGGTACAACTGAGTGGGCCATTTCGGAGGAGAGCCCCCCACTCCAGGACAAAGGGGTGTTCTGAGTGAGGAGTCATTCATCAGGGAATTGGCCGAAATGGGGCTCCCTCTGCCCTTTTGGCATGGAAACCTGGAAAGTAGGGGATGCCACACTTGGGATCCAAGATCCAACTTCTTCCCTGCTGAGGTTTCACTGAGACCCTGAATTAGTGTCTCTAAGTATCAAGAGATTCCAAGAAGGCAGGCTTGACAGAGAGGCCCCATGGCAAGGACTCAGCATAACCTCCAAGTTATGTGGGCAGCAGTATTTTAAGGGTCCACTGATACACAATGGATGAGGGACCCCTGCTCTAGTCTAACCCCTTAAGATCCAGGGATGGGGAAGGGGTTTACACAAGGTAGCAGCTGGGAAAACTGGGATTTGAAGCCAAGTGCTCTGACTCTTCCTCCACAGCTCTTTGCAAGTGCCTTCCCAGCCTGCTTGCTCTGTGATCTTAAGCAAATTCCTTCCCTTGGCCTCAGTTTCCTCATCTGTAAAATGTGGAGATTGTCCAAGATAAACACAGAGGGGTCTGGAGCCTGGCTCATAGGTGGAAGGATGAAGTTTAGACCTCTGCAAACCACTTCCCATTTGAAGGGCCCCAGAGGCAGAGAGGAAGCTGGGATGGATGAAATGACCTCCTCCAGCCTGAGGGCCCAACCCCCAGCCCCTTCCTGGGTCTGTGGACTCAGCAGATCAATGCTGGGCCTGCTGACTTGAAGAAAGGCCCCCCCTCCTGCTCCCCAGGGAGGGCCTCCTGAAGGATCCACTCAGGCCCTGACTTGGCTGCAGTTTCTCCTGGCTCTCCCTCTGCCTCAATCCCACCGGACTGTGCAAAGGGAGTGGCTGGTATGGCCACAGTCTAACTGGTTTAGGGGAGGAACCTCAGTTTGTGTTGGGAGGTGGGGAGGGGGCAGTGAAAACAGGAGAGAAGCTCAGGCTGATGGAAGGGAATGGCAGATGGGGTGGTGGGTAGAAATCCCACAGAATCACAGAAAGTCCAGTCTCCACATTTTACAGATGAGGAAACTGAGGCCAAGGGAAGGAATTTGCTTAAGATCACAGAGCAAGCAGGCTGGGAAGGCACTTGCAAAGAGCTGTGGAGGGAGAGTCAGAGCACTTGGCTTCAAATCCCAGCTTTCCCAGCTGCTACCTTGTATAAGTCCCTTTCCCATCCCTGGATCTAAAGGGGTCCTTAATCCTTTTTGCATCAGTGGACCCTTACAATAATGCTGCCCACATTTAGGATCAAAGGAGACGCTAAAAAGTCCAGGGAGAGGTTAGTGAAAGAGAAGTGTCATTTTCCCCCCATCCAAGTTCAAACTTATCCACAGACCCATCTTATGAACCCCACAGACTGGAGGATCTCTAAGAACCCTTCCAGCACTAACCTCTAGGATTCTACAATTCAGGCATTCTTTTCATGGTCTCACATTCTCAAAATTGTTCCCCTCCTGAGCCTGCACACAGAGAGCCAGCTTCAAGTCTTGTCAAAGCTGATAGGGAAGCCTAGTGTGCCACATGGGAACCAGAGAGGGCGCAAGGGCAAGCTTCAGCATTCTCCCCTCGAAGACTGGTCCAGGTACTCTAAGCCCTCCTCCACCTGACCCCAACCTACCTTCCTTCCCTTCCTTCCCTCTGCTTATCCTCTCTGATAGACCTCACTAGTCTTGTTCATCCTGTTCTCAGCTGGCCCTGTCCAGCCTCTCTCTGATATTTTTCTGTGCTCCGTCTCCCCATCTCTCTCTCTCTCTCTCTCTCTCTCTCTCTCTCTCTCTCTCTCTCTCTCTCTCTCTCTCTCTCTCTCTCTCTCTCCCTTC
>NC_058132.1:75988360-76038595 GCF_016433145.1 Gracilinanus agilis | reverse complement strand
CTCTCTCTCTCTCTCTCTCTCTCTCTCTCTCTCTCTCTCTCTCTCTCTCTTTCTGTCTCACACACACACTTCTTTTCTTTAGAGCTTATAGAATTTCTAACTTTCTTTTACAGCTGAGACCCTGCCCTATTGAGCCACAACTTCTGGCAAGATATTTCTCCTCCTGCCTTCCCAATCCTCTGGAGAGCCCCATGGTGGCCCCCAGTAACCTCTACTATCTTCTTCTCTACTTCTCCTGCTCCCCTCCCCCCACCCCAGAATCCTTGGCCTCTAGTGACTGGGCTGGCTAGGCAGCCCTGGGTCCCTGGGCCCCTGTCACCCTCTTGCTGTGGTCCATGCCCTGTGTGGGACAGTTTACTGCAGGCTCCAGGGCCTGGCCCTCTCTGGTTCCCCAGCCTTCGCCAGGCCTGGCTCTGGGCAGAGGGAAAAAGAGAAAGAGGAGAGGCACTCATTTGGAAACACTGACGCTATGCCCTCCCCCTCCCTCAGCCCCCCTCTCTGGCTTCTACAACTTTCAAAAACAACAAACCGGCTTCTTCGAGGTAAAGAATGAATTTTGGCAGCTCGCAACCTTGTGAGCACAGAGTCTGAGGGGATGGAACGGGCCCAGGAAGGAACCTGAGAGGCCCCGCGGGTATCAGTTGAAGGGTTCGGCCTGGCACTGGGGCGGCTGGAGGTGCCCGCTCGGCCTCCGGCTCCCTGGAAAATGTGCATCTATTAATACTCCCCCCTCCCCCGCAGTGAGCTGTCTAGGCTCAGCCCCCAGAGTTGAGAGAGCTCATACCCTTGGAGATGGGCCTTCCTTCCACTGTAAGGTCTGGCTGAGTCCTGGTGGCAAAGAGGGATGAGGGGCTCGAAGATGGAAGAACCCTGTGGGGTCCTGTCCTGTATCTGAGGAGGCAGGGAGGGAGACAAGTCTTAGCAGCTAAGGAGGAATGGGCCATGGGCAAAGGCCCTTCCCATTCTCCAATCTTTTCTGTGAATCTGAGCAAGTCAGGAGACCTTAGGTGGGTCAGGGGAGCTTCTGTGATGGCTGAAGTCAGAGGCAAGGTCAGGGGTCAGGCCGGGCTGTCTAGGACTGGGCAAGGGTAGGACTGATTGTCTGCATCACAGGTTGGGCTGGGGACCGAAGGATTGTTTTAGACAGAGAGCCTTGGCTCTGAACTGCTCCCTCTTGGCTCAGTGAGGGGAAAGGGAGAGAGTGAGAGGCCTGGGTGCAAGGGCCATGGTAGCCCACTAATTGGGGATCAGCTTAACAAGCTTCAATCCCCCCCCTTTCCCTCTCTCCCCAGCCCCCAGATGATGCTTACATTCCTGGTCTTGGTTCTTAGGAGGAAGTCATTAATCAGAGAGCAGGTGCCCACTAATGCTCAAACTCAGCTGGCAGTTCCACTGGGTGGGCCTTTGGAGAGTTGCGTTAGACACTGGGCAGAGCTTTAAATCTGGACTTGAGGACCCAGGTTCAAATCCCACTTCTACTACTTGCTGTCTGGGTGACCTTGAAGAAGCTACGCCTTTTACTTGTCTGGATTTCGGTTTTCTCCTCTAGACAATAAAGGGGTACCACTCGAAGGCTCCTGGCTCTCTGGTTCCTTTGCTGCTGAGATAGGACTTCCCTGGGAAGGGCGGGAAGGCTTCTGAGACCTCTGTCTCTACTGCTGCAGGTCACTGCAGGTGAAGGACCCACCATGCCCTTCCTGACTCTAACTCCCTCTCTGGAAAGGCCTCCCCTACCTCTCTTTCCGGGGCTAGATCATCAGATAACTTTGCTCCACATCTGCTCTTCCAGGAGATGCCAGGCATGTCTTGGAAAGATGAACAGGTGCCTGGCCTTGGGCAATCCCCTCTAGCCCCTGAGGCCTGCCGGGCTCTTCTAGAAACTGAACTGACCCTGCTTTCATCACCTATCTTTCATCCAGTTCAGCTCAAGGCAGGAGTCTTAAAGACATTCCTTTGGTAGCCCCTCCTGGCAGTATCTTACACCTTTTCCTGCCATCTGCCGTAGGTCCATCCCATTTGCAATCATCTTGTTCTAATTCTCTGAATTTCTGTCTGTCCTGGGATCTTTTGAACATCCTGTGAAGGAATTGGCTGGAGAGGGGGGGAGGGAGGGAGGGCCTCCTGTCCTCAGCTGGCTGGGCTTCTTGCTGTCCTGGATCTCAACTTTTTTTCCTCTTCCTAGGTGTTGAGGATAGAGCTGAGGCATGTGGACAAGAGGGTGTCAGGAAGAGTGGCGTCAAGCCCTACCAGAGACATGAGCCCCATTCCTACTACTCTCCTTCCCTCTCTCCATCCTCCCCAGCAATGCCCGGCAGTACTCAGAGTCCAGAGTGTGTCTGAAGCCTCCTGGGGCTCTGGGAAGTTCTGAACTGCCTCCATGGCACAGTGGGAGTGAGAATGATGCTGTCCCTGAAGTCCCCTGCCTTCTTCCACTGCCATCGGGTTCTAGGAGAATTCTCCTTAGCTAATTTCTTCTACTGTGCTCCAGTCCTGGCCGTGGGATTTCCGAGCTCCCATCCTAAGATAGTTGGCATTTGGACCTTTTCCAGGGCATCAGTAGTCTGGAGCCCCTGGGGGGCTAACACACCTTCCCACTGCACTGACCACACCCATTGCAGAGCCCTGGGGATCATTCCTTTTCCAAGCCAATGGGGCTCTAAGCCCTCCCCCTCTGCTTCTCTGCTTCAAGGCAAGCTCCCTGTTCCCACAAAGAATTTGCTCTGTGTGAAGGTTCAAGCTGCTTCCTCCTCCTCCCCTCCCTCCTTGCCCCCCAGGAGACCCTCTTAGAGTCTATCTTCATCTTTGCTGACAGCCAGGACAGCAGGAAGTAGGGCCAGAGAGGAGGCAAGGGGATCGAACTGGGTCTCAGGAACATAGAGAGGTAGCTCCAGGCCACCTACAGAGCAGTCTGTAAAGGACCTGGAGATCTTACTGAGAACTTCCAGTACTCAGGGTGGGTTATTAAAGAGACAGACAGGATCTTCCAGAATCAGAGACGATCTGAGGCAAGGCAAGATCTTAGAGCACAGAACACAGAATGTCAGAGCTAGAAGGGTCTTAGAAACAGGGAATGTGGGGACAGCTGGGTAGCTCAGTGGATTGAGAGTCAGGCCTAGAGACAGGAGGTCCTAGGTTCAAACCCGGCCTCAGACACTTCCCAGCTGTGTGACCCTGAGCAAGTCACTTGACCCCCATTGCCTACTCTCTTCTGCCTTGGAGCCAATACACAGAAGTTAAGGGTTTAAAATAAATTGAAAAAAAAAAAAAAAAAGAAATAAATGGGGAATGTTAGGGCCGGGAGGGAACCTTAGAACATAGAATGTCAGAGCTAGAAGGGTCTTAGAAATAGGGAATGTTAGAACTGGGAGGGAACCTTAGAACACAGAATGCCACAGAACTGGAGGGTCCTTAGAACATAAAACATCAGAGCTGGGGGCCCCTTAGAATATAGAATCTCAGGACTATGAGGACCCTTAGAACACAGAATGTCAACACTTGGAGAGGTCTTTGAGATCATCCTTTTCTACCTCCTTCATTTTATAAAGGAAGAAACAGAGATCTCAGAGAGAAAGGACTTACCCCAGGTCACACAGCAAATCAGTGTTATGACCAGAACCCATATTCCAAGGTGGAGCTATTTTTCCATAAAGCTGGGCCTTCCTGTTAAGTTTCTTGGTTTTCCCAGTGACTCCCAATTGACGCCAAGGACAGGACTTCTGTTGTTCCCTATTTTCCCTCCCCCACCCCACTCCAGCCTCCTCTCTCTGCCTTTCCTTAGCCTATATTTGGTGATCATGAACACTTTTGTATAATCACAGAAGCCCATAAATACCAACATATGAATGGCCAAAAGCACCTCCCACCTCGTTGCACACCCAGGTTCACATAAACTACAAATCATAGACACGCACCCATTTTCAAAGACTGGGTTTAATAGTCCCCATCCACAGTCCTCTCCCCAGCCTTAAATTCCCAACAGCCCTCAGAACCAAACAGACTCAGGCAAAGGGAGCAGATAGGCCCGGGCACTGGGGCTGGACTTGTTCCCTGGGATACCCTGGCGGCTGGTGGCTGGCGGCCTCTCTTTGGAGAAGCCACAGGGCTGCCGTTGTGGGTCTGTGAGGTACATTTGTGTCTGCCTTCAGCAGGTCCCTTGGCAGTCAGAGACGGATCTAGCTCTGGACTTCCTGGCAGCTTAGGACAAAGAAATTGTATTCTCCCCTGACTCCCCTTTCTACCTCCTTGCCGTGTGAATGATCTTGGAATCCAATCTAAATTCTTTAGTTCCCATTTTAACCCTCATCCTCGGGGAAGCAGTGAGTCCCCACAGCCCTTGATTCTGTTCCCCAGTAGTTTCAGCCTCCTCTAAGCCCCTCCTGGCGCCTTAACTTGACCCTCATCCCTCTCTCCTGCCTCTGTCACCCTCCAAAATGAAATTGGGCTGTCTTGGGTCATTTCCGTGACTTCCAAGCATGCTTTGAGGAGATTTGGTAGAACTTTCCTAAAGCCAGGTCAGGAATCCTATGGGCCAGAACTCTGGGGACCATTGTCTAGCCCTGGAGCCAAGTAAGTGATGGATGAGTGCACATCATTTTCTCTAGGCCCCTGCCTCTAGGTCCTATTGCCCCTTTCATTTTCCTCTACATAAAGTGAAATACTTCAAAGCTTCTAAGACCAGATGTCCTCATGGGTCACCACCTCAAAGGGTGAACATGGCTATACGTCTCCCTCTGAAGAAGGTTCTTAATTCCCAAGATTTAGACCCAGAAGGGATCTTCGTGATCCTCAATGGAAGTTCATTTTATGGATGAGAAAACTGAGGCCTAGATAGATTTAGAGACCCATTCATTCAGGCATTAAGTAGCAGCTGGGATTTGAACTCAGGTCTTCTGATTCTCAAACCATTGCTCCCACTTTAAAAAAAAAACCCTTATCTTTCACCTTGGAATCAATACTGTGTATTGGTTCCAAGGCAGAAGAGTGGTGAGGGCTGGACAATGAGGAGTTAAGTGACTTGCCCAGGGTCACACAGCTATGAAGTACCTGAGGCCAGGTTTGAACCCAGGACCTCCCATCTCTGGGCCTGACTCTCAATCCACTGAACTGTCCTTTTTTAAAGACTTTTTTTTTACATGCTGTACTGCTTCTGTGTGTCTAATTCCCATCCCTCTTTGCTGCTGTGGAAGTCAGCCACTTCCTTAGGCTGGCTCGCTGTTGAGTACTCCCAGACTTGATTATTCTTGCCCTGCTCTCTTGTGCATTGAGCGGGTGATGTATTTAAGACTCCCCCTGGGAGCTGGGCCGCTGAGGCTGGGGATGCAGCATTTATCTAGAACCTAGAATGAGAGGAAGCCTTGGGCCAAGCCCTGCTCCCTCCTGAGAGTGCAGGCAATTCCAGAGAAAGTAGTAGAGAGTTCTTCCTCTCCAGCCCTCCACCTCAATCCTTCTTATCTTATCCTCCACTTCCATCTTGCCTTATGCTAAGAATGCCTCCCAGCCACCTCTCACTTCTAAGCCATGCTCATCTAGGCAAGCCACTTTTATCTCATCAGTCCCATCACCTCTTGGGGGTGAGGAAGGGGAAGTCTCTTCCAGGTCTTGTCCCAGATTGCTCAGAGAAGACCCAACAGCTTCCCTTCCATCCCTACCCTACCCCAACCCCTTGGAGTAGAATAAGAGCTTCCTTAGCCCTTGCCTCAGATCTCCCAGTTAGGCACAGACTACTCACCCACCCTCTCCCACCCCTCTCAGTTTGCTCCCCTTCGTTGTAATGTAATCTGAACTTGGGCTGACATCCCTGTGAGCTGGTGGAAGATAGCAAAAAGAGGCTGGGGTTGATAGTCATGAACCCCAGCCTTTAGCACCAGTCCTGCCGTTGCTCTGCTGTGTGACCTTGGGCATGTCAATTCCTCTGTGTGGGCATGTTTCTCCGTCTTTGAAATGGAAGGAAGGGGAATGTAATAATACCTGCCCTGCCTACCTCACAGAGCCATAGTGGTCTCAAGTCCTGACTCTACCATGGGATGGATGGGTGGCCAATTCAGAGGACATCTGGATATGTGACCAGGGGTCCTCTTTTTGATGTCCCTGAGGAGCGATCATGCGACCTCTGCTAGAAGACCTCCATTGGTTACCTCTCAAAATATCTTTGGACACCTCTGAGAGGGAGTTTTTCCTTCTATGGAGACCAGTTTCTCCTTCCTGGGATTTTTCTCCTCCTCCACACCACAACTGCCTCTGGTTCTGCCTTCTCAGGCCAAGCAGAAGGAGCCCAATTCCTCTTTCTCCTTATGGCCCTTCCAATATGTGAAGGCAGTGGCTATGCTTTCCCAAGTCTTCTCTTCTGATGTCTACCCCATCTCCTTTGATGATTCATCATATGGTTTAGTTTCCAAATTCCCCTCTAACTTGGTTACCCTCCACACGCCTGCCCTAGTTCATCAATATCCTTCCCTGATCATGGTAGCCAGGACTAAGCCCAATGCTCCTAAATGTGGGTTGACCAAGGCAGAGAACAACAGGATCATCACCTTTCCTTGATGGGGACACTGCTTCTGTCAGTGTAGCCTAAGATTCCATCGACTTTTTGGCTGCCTTGGACCCCCAGGTCTTCACATGAACACTGTGTTCCCACTCCCTTGTCATGCACTTGTCTATTTTGATCTTCTGAACCCCAGGATGAGGAAACTTTCAGACTCTTGAGATTTGATGCTTCCATGGACTTACACCCGCCTGCATTAAATTGATCTTCTTAGATTCTGCCCATTGTTCCAGCTTGTTTAGGATTCCATTCCTGCTGTCCTATACATTAGCTATCCTTGCCAGCTCCTTGTCACCATCAGTTGATAAGCAGACCATCTATGTCTTCAAGCCATTGATAAAAATGTTAGAAAGCCCAGCACCAAGGACAGATCCATGGAGTGTTTGAGTCCTTCCAAGTGGAAATCAATTCCTTGGTTCATCCACTTTTTTTTATCTTATCATCTAGCCCATTTATCTCCAGCTTGCTCATTAGTTATGCTAGATCAAGCCCCTTGTCCTGGCTGGGCCTCAGTTTATCTATCTTAAAGTGAATGAATTGAACTAGATGCACTCAAAAGTTCTTCTAGATCTGTAGGAATTTGGTGTCAGTGACAATCATAAAAGCTAACACTAATGTAGCATTTTAGTGTATGCAAAATGCTATAAAAATTAATTGATATCTTGCTTTCATATCCCCAAGATTCCCTCTCTGCAGTTATCAGTATTTTTTTTTAGAGCTTTACCTTCCATCTTAGAATCAATAGTAAGTATCAGTCCAAGGCAGAAGAGGGGGCAGCTGGGTGGTTCAGTGGATTGAGAGCCAGACCTAGAGTTGGGAGGTCCTAGGTTCAAATTTGGCCTCAGACACTTCCCAGCTGTGTGACCCTGGGCAAGTCACTTGACCCCCATTGCCTAGCCCTTACCACTCTTCTGCCTTGGAACCCAATACTTAGTATTGACTCCAAGACGGAAGGTAAGGGTTTAAAAAAAAAAAAAAAAGAAACCAAGGCAGAAGAGCAGTCAAGGATAGGCAATTGGGGTTAAGTGACTTGCCCAAGGTCACACAGCTAGGAAAAGTCTGAGGTCAGATTTGAACCCAGGACCTCCCATCCAAGATCTGACACTGAACTGCTTAGCTGCCCTTTTCTCTTTTTCTTTAAAAAATACTGCCGAGGGCAGCTGGGTAGCTCAGTGGATTGAGAGCCAGGCCTAGAGACAGGAGGTCCTGGGTTCAAACCCGGCCTCAGCCACTTCCCAGCTGTGTGACCCTGGGCAAGTCACTTGACCCCCATTGCCTACCCTTACCATTCTTCCTCCTATAAGTCAATACACAGAAATTAAGGGTTTAAAATTAAAAAAAAAAAATACTGCCGAGGGGGATGGCTGTCAGGGAATGGCTGAACACATTGTGGTGTATGTTGGTGGTGGAATACTATTGTGCTGTAAGAGATGATAAGATGATTTCAGAACAAGTTGGAAAGCTCTGTAGGAACTGATGCAGAGTGAAATAAGCAGAACCAGGAGAACATTTTATACAGTACCAGCAAGATTGTGGGATGATCAACTGTGAAAGGCTTAGCTACTCTCAGCAATATAATGATCCAGGACAGTTCTGAAGGACTTATGACAAGGAATGCTATCTACCCCCCAGAGCAAGAACTGCTGGAGTCTGATGCAGATCAGAACATACTATTTCCCACATTAGTTTATTTATGGTTTTATTTTGGAGGTTTGCTTTTATGAGTATTCTCTTACAACAGTGACTAATATGGAAGTATATTTTGCATGATAATACATGTGTAACTCATATCAACTTGCTTTCCATCTCTGAAAGAAGGGAAGGAAGAGAGACAATTCAGATTTCTTCATTTCAGAAAACATTAAAAATTATTACATGTAATTGGGAAAATAAAATATCTTTGGATAAAAAAACCCATCTTAAAAAGTAAAAAATAGACATACGGCTAATGAGCAGCTGGGTGACTTGATGGCTAGAAAGCTATACTTAGAGATGGGAGGTCCTGGGTTCAAATTTGACCTCAGATACTTCTTAGCTATGTAACCCTGGGCAAATCCCTTAATCCTCAATGCCTAGCCATTACTGCTCTTTTGCTTTAGGACCGACATATAATATTGATTCTAAGATGGAAGGTATGGTTAAAAAAAAAAAAGAAAGAAAAAACTAACTACTAGCACATTGTAAACACCTCATGGTATAAACAGTGTTCCACTCCTGTGGACTCACTGCCCAGCTCTGCATTAGAAAGGGGCCAGGTATCTCCCCATGGCTTTTCTTTGGGGTCACGCTTACTTTTTCTCTTCAGTTCTAGTTGTTTTGTGGTGTTCTTTCCACTTACGCTGCTGTAGTCACAGTGTAGATTGTTCTCCTAGTTCTGCTTACTTGGCTCTCTGAAACACTTTTACTTCGTTATCTCATTTCATCTCTGCCTTTAGGATAAGCTCCATTTTGGAAACCCCGGGAGTTAGGTGACTTAGCCAGTGCCACACAGCTAGTAAATAGTCAGAGGCTACATTGGAACTTGGGGCCAGCACTCTTCCTAAGCTCTGAACTAGTCACTCCAACATATAATTGACACCCATTACTGGTGCCCAAGACCTTGACCCTGGAAAACGAGCCGGGCTGTGATTTGCAATGATGTTGCAACGAGGTCAACAGTGTTGCAAAGTGACCAGCTGTTCTTCCTTTAGAAACTAATTTTGGGTCGGAAGTCCGACTGCCCTTGGCCTGAGCAGGGCATCCCTTACTTCCTGTGCCCAATTTGGGGTGTTAATGGATTCTTCTATGGGAGTGGTATTGTCCAGAAGGCTCTCTGAGAGTCAGCCTCTTCCCATCTCCCCCTGGGCGGGGTGGGGGTGGGGTGCCAGGCCAGATTCTTCTTCTTTTAAAAGGTTGTTATTTGGGATGGATGCTTGGGAGCTAATTGTACAGCCCTGGGCTCACCCAGCTGGAGATCTGACAATGGAAGTAGCACCTAGGGGCTGGGTGGAGGGGGGGGTGGGGCGGGGGTCCAGAAGGGCTCAGAAGCCTAGATAAAGGGCCTTTTCTAGCTCAGATCTTGGGGAAGTCCCATGCCTGAGAGGGGTAGGTGGGGAGGCCAGCAGGCTGGCCTCTGCCTACTCTACCCACTCTGATCACAGAGCTCCCTTACCAACTCCCGTTTCCTACAGTATCCCCGACATGGTGCTGCATCCCTGGGGAGGGGGAGGGAGCCGGAGCCTGACTCATTATGAAATGTTGAGAGGGGGGTGGGGTGGGGTAGGAAAGGAGGGAAAAAGCTAGCTCAGCACAGTCCCCTCCAGCAGGAGGTGGGGGTGGAGGAGGCAAGACTTCTGGGCTCTTGCAGCCCTTCTTTGTGTCCCTTAGATGGGTGTTAGCTCTGCCAGGAGACCTGGGAGCTTTGCATTGCTTCTCATTTCTCTAATGTCTCTGGGCTGGCTCCAGAGGTAGTGAGTTCCCCGTCCCTGAAAGAGTTCTTTTCCTCAAAGTAGAGACTGGGGGTAGGTTTTAGGTGATTTTTGTCAGGAATACATCAGGTTAGAAGGCCTAAGTGGCCCCTCCAGCTCTGGAATTCTGTCCTGGGTGTATGTATTTGCACCGGTCTATGATGGAAAATGCCTCTGGCTGTCTGGAACAGGTGAGAAGGTTGCCAGAGGTCCACTTGGGAGATGGAGGTGGATGCAGGGCTGGGGAGTCAAGACAAAGGTTGGGACCGATCAAAGGTCAAATGATGTTTGTGGCTCATTCTGGAGGAGACCCCAGTGTGCCTGTGTGTATGTGTGTGTGTGTGTGTGGGGAGTATCTGCAAGTGCTTGTGGGTGTCAGGAGAAGGAGGGGGCTGATCTTCTGGGGTTTGACTTTCCTCTTCCTGTAGCATGGCTGTGACTCAGCCCCCCAGGAGCCTGGGCAACCCAAATGGGGCTTGGATCTGGGGATCACTTTCCACCTCACTTCAGACTTTCCCAACCTTGGCGATGAGGGAAGTGGCTTCCCCCATTAGGGACTGAAGTTTCCAGGGAGGGGGGACAGGTAGAGGGTGCTGTGTATGTGTATGTGTGTGAACTCCAGAGCTTTACTCTCTCCCTTTACATTTTTCTGGCCAAAAGATTGGAGGGAGACAGAGACAGAAATAAAGAACCCAGAATGGGACCCAAGAGTCCAGATCCCCAGCTTGATGAAGAGAAGGAGTCATCCAGGGGATGAGGAACACCCTCGCCCGTATCCCTCTTTTCCTCTTGTGGGGGCAGCCCCTCTGAGTCCTACTTGTCCTGCCTCTTCACCCTGTGGAGGGGGCCCTGGGCTGCCTCCCCTCCCCTGGGGGGGCTGGCACAGGGCCCTGGGTGAGGAGGAAAACTGGCCCTAGGCATTGTATTAATTGGGCTGGGAATCCGTGGGTGGCAACTCCAGGAGGGAAAGAGGAAAAAACCTCAGCTACTTAAGGGAAAACTGGGCATAGCATGCAAGGGACATTCTGGCTCCAGGTCTGACCTTTTCGTGCCCCCTGATGGCTGGGCTAAAGGGTAGAGACTCCCTTGCTGCTAGACCCAAGGATCTCAAGTAGAACTGGGAGTGGGTGAATGCCCAGTTAGTTCTGGGGGCGGTCAAAGGGGCTGGAAGAGCAATAGGTAATGGAGAATACATAGTGAGATGGAAAGAGTGCTGCATTTGAATCCAAGAAGACCTGAGTTTAAATCCTAGCTCCCTGCATAATGTCTGAATGACCTTGGGCAAGTCCCTTTTCCCTTCTCGGCCTCAGTTTCCTCATCTGGTAAATGTAGGAGTTGGATGAGATGGTCTCTCGGGCCCCTTCTACCTTTAAATTCTCTGATCCTAGGTGGGATCAAGCCACAGTGACAAGGACGGAGGTCAGTCACCAGGAAGGACCTCCTGGTGGTCCCTTGGGGAAGGGGTAGCAAAAGGGGAAGGTAATGCTTTTTTTTCCTGGGAAAATCCACCAGACCTCTGTGAACCTTTCTACTTTGGACTCCGGCAGGATTCTTCCCTCTCTCCATCCATCCATAGCTACATCGGATCTGAGGGATTCTGGGGTTGAAGAATGGTGGGGAAGGGCAGTGGGAGGGGACGTGCCTCATCTTCTCTCCCTCCCACCCCCTTCAGTGGCTACAAACACAGCCCATTTTTCAGTCTCTGGTTTCAGCGCTTGCTAGGCTCCCCCAGGGAAGGCAGCCCAAAGAGCTAAGTCAGCACAATGGGCCCTCCTCTTCCTGCCGGCCTCTGTCTGTACGCCGGCCCTGTGAGAGCCCAAAGCAGGCCCGGGACAGTGGCTGCTGGCTCCGGCCAGGCGCAGCGGCCCTCAGCCTGGTGCTGAGCAGGAACCAGCAGAGCACGGCCTTTGGTCCTGCCACGGTACATTCTGGCTTCTGCGAAGGGGGCATCCCCATCGGCCCCAGCCTCTCTCTAAGGCTGTCTCTTTCAGACTCAGAAGCTGCATGGGAGGAGGTCTGGACTGTATTGGGAGCCAGGAGACCTGGGCCGGAGCTGCAGTTCTGCCAGCAACACTGGCCCAGCATGAAAGACTTTAGTGTTGGGTCCTCTCAGCGTCCTGGGGCTCCAGCTTCTCCCTGGAGCTTCCTGGGGGCCTCTGGTGTGATGGGAAGGACAATGGACGTGGAGGTGAAAGGTGGCAGGTATCCTGGAGCCTCTCCTCATACAGGGCGGGTAACAGTGCCTGCAACACTGACCTCGTGGGCCTCGTATTCCCTTATCTGGAGATCCCCAGCCCCCCGGTTCTTGCTAGCCCTGTGGGAGGCTCTCAGCACTCAGAGATCTTGGTGTCCAGCCCCTCCATCCTGAATTGCCTCATTACTGACCATCATCAGAGCACTCAGTGTTGTCTAAAGAGTGCATCCGAGTTTACCAACTGCTTTACACCCATCATTTGGTCCTCACAGGAGCTCCGGGCGGTGTGGTGCAGTGGGAAGGAAGCTTTGGAGTCAGAGAACCAGGGTTTGAATTCCAGTTCCGCCACCTCATTGCCTGTGTGACTTTGGGCAAGTTACCTAACTCTCTGGGCCTCCGTTTCCTCATCGGTTAAATGAGGGGGCTAGATTAGATGACCTCAGAAGTCCTTTTCATCTCAAAATCTATGATTCTTCAGTACTGCATGCATTATCACCCCCCACCCCCATTTTATAGAGGAGGAAATCAAGGCCCAGAGAAATTAAATGACTTGTCTAGCTTGGTAGCTGGGTGGTAAAGGAGAAAGAACATTCTACCTGGCATCAGGAAGACCCAAGTTCAAATATGACACCCACACACACCCCAGCATACACCAAGTGTGTGACCCTGAGCAAGTCACTTAACCTCTGCCTGTCTCATTTTCCTCATCTGAAAAGTGGGGATAATAATAGCACTTCCCAGGGTTGTTGTGAGTATGAAAGGAGGTGAGATTTGTAAAGCAGTTTGCAAACCTTAAAGCACTACATAAATGCTATTAAGTAAATGTAACAGTAATAGTATTTTTTTTTATTTTAAACCCTTAACTTCTGTGTATTGACTTATAGGTGGAAGATTGGTAGGCAACGGGGGTCAAGTGACTTGCCCAGGGTCACACAGCTGGGAAGTGTCTGAGGCCGGATTTGAGTAATAGTATTAATAATAGCAGTAGCAGCAGTAGTCATAGTAGTCATAGTCAGAGGAGGAGGAGGAGGAGTGGTCATGTCTATGGGTGCATAGCTAGCAATTTTTGGAGCTCAGGGCTCTCTCACACAATCCCTTTCCATAGCATCTTCCTCTGAATATGTGTCTCCATCCATCTGTGTACACTTGTGTCTCTTGAGAACTCAACTTTTCTGTCCCACATCCTAGGAACTGTCTGTTTGCTAGCATTGTCCCGGAGTTTGGGCTCTCTCTGGACATCCCCTTCCTTCCTTAGGACTAAACCTGGTGTCTGTGTGGCCAGTGTGGTATGGAGGAAAGAGGGCTGAGTTGTGAATGAGTGGGTTGGGTTCAGATCCCAATTTCCCTACTTCCTCTCCATGAGATCTTGGACTTTGTCTCCCTATAAAACCTTCAGCCTTTCTAGCTCTAAATCAAAAACTTTAACCGTCTTTCACTACCAGCATCACTGGATGTCCAAAACTGGCCTCTATTTCCTTCGTCCCTTTTTGCCTGTGTTCTGCAACTAGACCAAAGTTCTAGACTTCTAGAGTAAAGAAATATCCAAGTGCAAAAATAGCCCACCGGAGGGGGATGAAAGAAACGAATCCAGGCCCAGATAAAGGGATTTTTCATTTCTGAAACTCTTCTGGCTTTTTAAAATTCCCCAGGGGGCTCGGCTCAGGGTGTTGTCCAGGCTGCAGTAGGTGTTATGGAGGCCTTTCCATGAAAATGGAAAGACTATTAACTGTAGATCCCAAGGTCTGGGGTTTAAGTCCCACTTCTAAAACATACCACCTGGGTGATCTTGGGCCCTTGATCTCCCTGGGCCTTAATTTACTCACCTGTGAAATGGGGCTGGGGGTGGATGGGGATGGCCTCGGAAGACCTTTCCAAATCTGGATCTATGCTCCTATGCATACCTATACCTCTGCATTGCCTCCAGAATCATCAAACAGCACATTCCTGGGCAAACCATTCTAACGCCAATATTGAGATTTGCCCACTGGAGCTCTTTGGATCAAGTTCATTGGTCTGTCCTACAGCCCCCAACCTTTAGTCTGTCTGGTGGATAGTAATGCTTCTCACATAGTTTCACACTATAGGAGAAATACCCGTATTCCTCTTGTGGGAACTCACTCCACCCAAACCTCATTGCTGCCAGAGGCGGAGGGGTTCAAAGCCTTATCTAGGGTCCCCCAGCTAGTACGTGCCAGAGGTGGGAACCAAACCTGAGTCTTTTGGACCCTAAGTCCAGCCCTCTGTCCTCCAAAGGACTAGGTCATCCTTAGCTGATGAGATCCCTCCATCAAACATGGCGGAGGGAATTGAGAGAATTCCCATCCATAAGGATAATTTATCTTGCCACCTCCAGAGCAGGACACTGAAGCCCTTCAATGTAAGGTTCAGATGTCAGCCCTGGCTTTCAGCACGAGTGTTTCCCTATTTCTGGGCCTCAGTCTCTTCATCTGTAAATAAGCTCCGAGGCTCCTTCCAACTCTGATCTTCTTTGAATGCAGATCACTCAAGAATCCCAGAATCTTAGAACTAGAAGGGAAGCGCAGAAGGCATCTAGTCTCATAGCCTCCTAAGCCAGAATCTCCTCAATCACCACTTTTTAACAAAATCTTACCTTCTGTCCTAGAATAGATACTAAGAATCAATTCCAAAGCAGAAGAGTGGTACGAGCTGGCAATTAGAGTTAAATGACTTGTCCAGGGTCACACAGTCGGGAAGTATCTGAGACCACATTTGAACCCAAGATCTCCCGACTCCAGATCTGACTCCCTATCCACTGAGCCACCTGGCTGCCACTCTAGTCATCCACCCTTCATGTGAAGAATACCAGTGAGGGGCAATGTACCACCTTTCACAGCAGCCCACCAACAGCTCTGCTAGGAGGTTTTTTCCTCGTGCCACTGCCTCTCTGTAACTCCTCTCCATTATTTAAATTTTTGTTCTCTGGGACCAAGCAGAAGTCGCATTCCTCTTCCCAGTGACAGCCCTTTAAATGTCTAGAGAGAGCTATTATGTCTCCACTACATCTTGTGTTCTCCAGACTAAGCTTCCTCAGTCCCTTCAAATACTTCTCAGATGGCCTGATCTCCAGTCTCCTAATCAATCATCTTGATCAATCCCTTCCACTCCAGCCTGTCAATATCTTTCCTAAAATGTGGTTCTCAGAACTGAGTGGCATATTCCAAATGTCTGATCCGGGGAGAGGACAGCAAGACTGTTGCCTGTACCTTTTATTTCTCTTAATGCAGACTCCGATCACATTAGCTCTTTGGCTATTGTATAACTCTGTTGACTCATTGAGCTTGCAATAATAGATCATAGGGCAGAGATTTAGAGCAAAAAAGTGATGTAATGAGTAATTATCTAATCCCAATTCCTCATGTTACAGAGGACAAAACTGGAGATCTTACGCCGTGCTAGTCACTGTGTTGGGTGTTGGGTATATAAAGAGGAAAAAAAAATCCAATTGTCTCTGCCCTCGGGGAGTTTACGTTCTATACTGATGGTGGGAAAGGAGCAACGTATTTGCCAAGAAGTGAATACAAAAATATATGAAAAGTAATTTCACGGTGGGAAGGAGGGATGGAGAAGGTACTAACAACTAGAGCAGCTGGGTAGCTCAGTGGATAGAGAGCAAGGCCTGGAGATGGGAGGTTCTGGGTTCAGATCTGACCTCAGACACTTCCTAGGCTTTGTGACTCTGGGCAAGTCACTTAACCCCAATTCCCTAGTCCTTCTGCTTTGGAACCATTATTTATTATTGATTCTAAGAAGGTAAGAGTTATAAAAAGAGTACTAACAACTGGGGGAATTGGAAATGGACTTGAATAAAAGAGAGCACTTACGTTGGAGACTTGAATCAAGCTAAGAATTCCAAGAGACAAGAGTCCATTCTAGGTTAGGGACAACTTGTGCAAAGACTTATAGAGCTGGGAGTTGGAAGGCCAAGTTTGGGGAACAAGAAATCAGTCCCTTTGGCTGGAACATCCATGCCCTCCCCTGACTCTCCTCCAAAGGGTTTAGCCAGTGTTCTAGAGACAGGAGAATAGTATATAGATGCAAATAACTCTAATACATGATGCTTCATGGGTTCTGGTTGCTTCTCTATCCTGGCTACCATCCTTTAGACACTCTCCAGCTTATCAGTGCTGTTCCTAAAAGGCAGTGCCTGGAATCACAGAGCACGGCAGGTCCATCAACTCTTTATTCCTGCTAAGATTTCATCGCCGAGTGCCATATCACACTGTTGATTCGCTGAGCTTGCGGCAGGATAAGACAGATCTTTTTCAGATGGGCTATTGTCCAGCTATGCCTTTTCCATCTTATACTTGTGAAATGAACTTTTCAGACCCAGGCATATAGCCCTTTGGAAACCCAGGTTCTTAGACTCATCCCAGTGTTCTAGTCCATACAGATCTTTTTGGATCCTGACTCAGGTATCCACATTAGCCATCCCTCTTAATATTGTGCTAGCCACAAACTGCCGCTTATGCCATCTTTGACTTTACCAAGTCTTTAATAAAACTATTAAACCGTGTAGAGCTTTGGCATTATCCAGGAGATATCAAGCCATAAATGACCACTAGTCTTCAGGTTCAAGCATTCATCCAATTTTGAATTCAATCGATTGTCCTTCCCCCATCTCTCCCCATTGTATCCCCAAGGATAGCATAAGAGACTTTGACAAATGCTTTGCTAAAGTGTACATGGACTATATTCACAGCCATCCTTTGATGTACCCTCTCAAAAAAGAAAATAAAGTGACTCCTCTTGAGGAAGTTAGGGGGTTCTTCATGATCGCTGCCTCCTTTTCTAGGCATTCACTAACCGTCTCTTTAACAATATGATCTAGAATTTTGGCAGGAACCTAAGTCAAGGCCACTGGCCCAGTTCTCTGAAAATCATCAGAATGATCATGCTTTAGTGATGAGTGTAATGACTGCATTCTCTAGCACATGAAGCAGCTTTGAGGATGCTGTTGTTGTTATAATCTAAATTATGGAGTCCTAGATCTAGAGATGGAATATCTGTTCCAACTCTTTATTTTTCAGATAAGGAAACTGAGAGGAAAAAAATAGAAAAAAAGAGTGGAGGATGGGAAAGAAGATATGAAAGAGAGAAAAGAAAGGAAGGGAGGGAAGGAGGAAGAAAGGTAAGAAGAAAGATAGGAAGGAAGGAAAAAAGGAAGGAGGGAAGGAAGGAAGGAGGGAGAGGGGAGAGGGAAGGAAGGAAGGAAGGAATCAAAGCCTAGAGAGATGAAGTCACTTGCTGAATGCCACACAGCTAATAAATTACAGAGGCCAGTTTCAAACCTGGTCCAAACCTGGTAGGGTTTTTTCCTAAGTTATGTTGATACCTCTTGTTTCTTATATCTAAACTTTTCTCTGATATTTCCTTTCCCTCTGTCTCCTACACTGAACCATCTCTAGCAACAAAGAGAAAGTTTTATGCAAAAGTAACCGTGTCATACAGCAAACGCAACATTCTGAACCTGTAACAGCCCCTACCCTGCCTGCTTTGAAAGGAAGGAAATAGGCTTCAATGTCTGTTCTCTGGGACTGAGTTTTGTCTTTCTTTGGCTTCTTGTTAGGATTCTTTCCCTTTCTATCAGAGGAGTCACTCTCTTTGAGGTTCTCCTGATTTCTTTTCCTTCACTCTATTGGAGAAGTCTTCCCATATTGCTTGGAATTTCTTTTATCTGTTATTCCTTACAGTGCAATAGTTTTCCATTACATTTGGGTACCGAAATTTGGTTTTCCATTCCCTGGTGAGTGTCCGCCCACTTTGTTTCAATTTTATGCTACCATAAAAAGTGACGCTCTGCATATTTAGGCATATATCTGTATCTATATATTGATTTCTTTCTGCCTTTGACCTTCCTTGGTATATATGTCCAGTAGTAGGATCACTTGGTCAAAAGATCTGAAGAGCTTAGTATTCAGTGTTTTTTCCCATGATCCTTTTGTTCTTTGTATAAGCAAGACCAGAAAACATCTGAAGTACCTTCCAACTCTGAGGTTTTATGATTTTACAGAGAAGGGAACTGAGGCATGTATTAGGGGCAGGACTTGAAATCATGATCTAAAAGATCATCCATCCAGATCTCTCATTTTATAGAAGAGGAAATTGAGATTCAGAGAGGAGAAGGGACAAACACAGGGTCAAGATTCTAACCATAGTCATCAGTCTCCCTGGCTGGGTGCTTCCCATTCATTGCATGATATCCTCTTCCAGAAATCAGTTTCTGTCCATGATCTGTATTGTAGCTGGTTTCTATATCTCAAAAAGCTCCTCTCCAGCAGGGCTACGTTGCTTCCTTTTTTCTCTTCCCAATTCTATGCCAAGCTCTCCAGAAGGGGGAATGGAGGAAAGAAACCTCCAGATGCCTCCAGACCCAAGGAGATTCCCTGTCCCTGCCTCGGTATCTCATGTGGTGGAGAAAATTGGCCCAAATTCTACCCCTACCTCCTGAAATTGTTATAGAAAGAAGTTGGGAATCAGAAAAATGGGACTTGAAGCCATCAGGTCCAACCTCAAGGCAGGCAGAATGTGGGCCAACTGTCTCATCGCCCCCTTCCCCCCATTTCGGAAGTCCTTTCTGGCTCTTCTCAGTCTCCCAGGCAATTTTCTAAGGCTATGGGTTATAGAGAAGATAGTAATCAATATTGGAAGAAGGAAATTCCTTACCACGGAGTGCCGATGAAATCACAGGACTAGTCCCTAGTTCCAGTCCTGACCTCTAAATACCTAGTTTCAAACCCTATTCCAGGCTTGATCTCTTTCCCAGTCTCTTTCTGTCCCATTCTCATCTCTATTCCTGTCTTTCCTGGTGACTAACCACTTTTAAGTGACTTGAGAGCAGAGACCAGTCCATTTCTGTCTTTGTAGCCCCAGAATTTAGCCTAGGGTCTAACACACAGTACAAGAAGTGCTCATTTAGGGACAGCTGGGTGCTACAGTGGACAGAGCACCAGGCCTGGAGTCAGGAGGACCTGTGTTCAAATCTAGCCTCACATACTTCCTGTGGAACCCTGGGTAAGTCACTTAACCGTAACTGCCTAGCCCTGGCTGCTCTTCTGTCTTAGAATTGATACTGAGGCAAGAGGGTGAGGGTTTAAAAAAATGCTCGTTTATTGATGGAATTCCTCCTCCGTGCATTTATCTAGGTCCAAAACCACAACCTTCCTCCCTCCCCTGGCTGTGGCCAGGACCTGCCTCTGGGCTGTGGCTCCAGCAGTGGGTACAGGCTGCACTATCTCCACACACTGTGTCCCTGGGGTTTGCAAGCTAGCCCATCCCCAGGATACTTCACATACTCTGACTTGTCCTGGGCCCTTCTGAAGGCTGTTTGATGCACCTGGAGTCTACAGGATCCCTTAGGGCAGGGATTGACCCTGTTACTCCTTATCCCCTCACAGCCCTCTTCGCCCCCTCCTAAGACTTCTCCCCAGCACACTGACTGAGTAAATCATCACGGCCTGGGATCCAAGGAGTGGAGAAGCTCTGGCGGTGTATCTAGTTCTGTATCTAGTTTTCATAGGATGTAGCCATTATATTCTAGGCCAAGCTTTTTATTTTACAGAGGAGGAAACTGAGGCCCAGAGAGACAAAGGGACCTGGACATGGTGGAGTCTATTAGCCCCCATACAGCCTCCATGAGAGCAGAGTTTGTACCTGCCTTTGGGACCCTCAAGATAATGACTGATTGGTTGGAGTCAGAATTTGAACTTGGCTGTTATGAGTGTCTCCCATGGTATTACTCTGCCCTCCTACTCTGAGTGTGTGTCTGGGGGTGGGATTGGGGGTGAGAGGGCAGTATGGTGCAGTGGGAAAAACCCTGGACTCTTTCCTAATGTCCAAAAACCAAGCTCTGCCACTTAAATACTGTGTGACCTCAGGCAGAGCCTTTCCCTCTCTGAATTTCACTTTCTTTTTCTGTAAATTGAAAAGAGCGATGCTTTCTTCTCAGAAAAGGTGAGAGGAAATCACTTCATAAACCATGAAAAAGCAATAGCATCGTGAGCCAGCATCAGATATTGTGATTTGATTGGGTGGAGAGATCTGAGGGGCTGCGTGAAGCTTTGTGAGTGTGTTATGGTGTGTATGTGTGTGTGTGTGTGTGTGTGTGTGTGTGTGTCTGTGTCTGTGTCTGTGTCTGTGTCTGTGTCTGTGTCTGTGTCTGTGTCTGTGTGTGTGCCTATGAGATCACACTAGGACAGCAAACTTGGACAGAGAGTCTGATGGGATCAGAGGCAGGAAGACCTGGTTTCAAATTCTACCCCAGACACTTACTAGCTGGGTGACCATTCTGTGCCTCAGTTTCTTTATCTGTAAAATGAGGAAGTAAGACTTGATGGCCTCCAAGGTCCCTTCTCTTCACGGACTCTTCACGGACTCAAAACTTAGGTATGTAGCTTGGGTGCCTCCTCTTTCTAGTTTGCTTCTTTGTGGGGAGAAGAGAGGCAGACGTGAGTCCTGGGCTCCCTGACTACTCCCATCCCAAGATGCTTAGCTGCCCATCCCCTGGATTTGCATGCCCACTTTCCCTATAAGCAAAGTCTTTAAAGGTCAGAACCAAGGAACGCCCCTTTCCCATGCCCCCCACTTAGGGTCAGAGAAGAGGGGGTCTCAGGGAAGAGGACGGAAGGAATGGAGGGCTCAGTGAGAGGGATGATGGCTCAGGGAGAGGAGCAGGTGATGGAGATGGCAGCAACGTGAGCAGGATGGGGGACTCAGGGATTGTCCAGGGGTTCCATGGGAAGGTAGGGGTTCAGTTCAGGGTACAGAGGCTTTGGCTTTCGGGAGGTCCTGAGGTGATGAGCTGTGGAGAAAAGCTTCCCTCTAATTCTCTCACTGATGGGGGATAGGAATGTTCTCTGACCTTCTCATAGACGGGGCGCGTTAATGTTTCCTGACTCTAATTCAGGCCACATGATGGGGCTAGGCTAGGAGAGGGATTTGATTCCTTCTAATCCTTTGGAGAAGTCCTCCCTCCTTCCCTTCTTCCCAGCTCCAGTGGGGGCCCAGGGCCAGAGGTCAGAGGCCCCCCTTCTCACATGCTCCTGGCCCTGGCCCTGTGCCCACTTCCGTCAGTTTTCTCCTGTTTTCTCGGGCTATTGGTGTATCTAAGTTGGGTCTGGGGGCCACGAGGGCTGGGCTTGGGACACGTTTGGTGCGTGTCTAAAAGCTGCTGGGGGCTGTACCCGAGATGTGTCTGGGAGGTATTTGGGGCCTAAAATATGTTTTGGAGTGATGAGGACCAGGACCAGGGTATGTTTGGGATGTGAGTGGGAGTTTGGGGGGGGATCAGGCCCTGGCTGAGAAGGGGTAGAGAGGCCCTCGCCTAAAGTAACTTTATAGTGTTTTTGAAGGCCGGAGCCTTTGGGGGTATTATTAGGGATCGGGGGACAAGACGGCGAGATTCGAGATGTGTTTGGGGGGAATGGGGGTGGTGGCCAAGGCCTCCCTTCCTGGAAAAATTTGGCTACAAGTCAGGCAGGCAAATGTACTGGTGACCTCCCCTGTGCTTGGCCGCTTGGCGGTACACACGGCCCTCACCATGGAGACTGGCCCAAACAGGGCCTGCTGCTCCTCGTGGTTATTTATACCCCAGCCCCTGCCTCCTCCCCCTCCTCCTCCTTCTCCCCGGCTTCTCTCTTTTCTCCTCCTGACCCTCACCTCGTCTCGCCTTTGCTCTCTTCTCCTCAGCCTCCCTTCATCTGGTCTCAAAGCTGGAAGTGGCCTGGGAAGTGTGCAGGCCAGCCTCTAACCCGTGCAGGAATCCCCCATACATCATCCCTGGCAGGAGGCGATGCAGCCGTGGCTCTCCTTGGCTATCCCCAGTGATAGAGAACTCACTCCCTCTCACAAGACAGGCTGCTCATTAGCGTGTGTATACATTCTGGTGGCCAGAAGCTCCTCCTTGGGAGGCAGGGGCCTGGGCTTATGGACCCTGACTCTGGGGGCACCTTCCTGTCTTCTGCTGTGGCTCCTGGAGGGGGCCCACAGGATGGACATCACTGACCCTTGGATCCCAACAGCTGAGGCCATGAACCCAGGCTGCCCTAGCGAGCCTGGGGTTCCCTCTCAGTATGAGATGTCTCATATCAAGTGGGGAAGCTAAGCGTTTCTGTCCCTTCTGGACAGGGATCTCCATGAACTGGGGTTTGGGGGGATCAGAGGACTTTCTCAGTGCAAGTCAACCATCTTTTATGAGTCCCTACTATGTGCCACGGATGCAGAGCAAACATGAAACAGTACCTGCCCTCAGGGAGCTTCTAGTGTGGAGGGCTGGGGGAAGAGAGAGCAGAAATACAACAGTTCCACAGATAAGCCTTCCCCCAGCTCACATGGCATAAACTGAGGCAAGAGCCCCCCTCTGCCTTGCCCCCTGCCTTTTCATGGAGCAATAAGAGTCCCTTTCCCCAGGCTGCTGGAACCACACAGGGTTGGGAGACGCAACTTTCTTTTAAGCAAAAAAACAAAGATCCAGGAAGAGAAAGGGGACTTATCTAAGGTCACACAGAATCCATGGCAGAGACAGGATTCAAACCCAGCTTTCTTGCCTCCTAACTCAAGGCTCTTAGTCTCTCAGGCTAAGCAGGGTCTGTGATCCTCAGAGGCTGGGGATGCCCCCTTCTGTCTCTCCTGCTCTCCCCAGTCACCTAGCTTCCTTTCCCAAAGTTTCCTCTTAACTTCCCTCCGTGTCCCCCCAGTGTTTGAGAACTGATAGGGAGAGAGCCAGGTGGCTCTCTGCTAGGAGGGCTGCCCTCCCTGCCCAGACCTGCTCTTCTGCCCCAGGTAGGAGCCCTCACAAGACAAGCTGGGCTCCTCCTTCAGAGCCCTGGCGTAGGGGCATCAGGAAAGGTTTCTTTTTTGGAGAAAGCCCCTGAGCTCAATTCTGAAGCAAGCCAGAGCTTCTAAGGGGCAGCGTGAGTAAGGACATTGGCATAGGCGTAGGACACAGCTAGTGCAAAGACACGGAGGAAGCAACTGCTTTCTGTAGTACTTTAAGGTTTTCAGAGCTGCCTTGTAAAGCAGGTGGTTCAACTGTTGTCCCCATTTTACAGACAAGGGAATTAAGATGCCAAAAAGAGAATGGACTCAACCAGGGTTTATGCAGTCAATATGTCAGAGCGGTGACTTGGACTCATCTGACTTCTACTAATAGCTCGCCGACTTTTAATAATAGCACGCTTAAGCACTTTACAATTATTATTTCCTTTGTTACTTGTAATAGCCCTGGGAGGTAGGTGCTATTGCTCTTCCTATTTTACAGATGAGGAAGTCGAAGCAAACAGAGGTTAAATGACTTGCCCAGGGTCACACAGCTGATAAGTATCCGTCTTGGGATTCGAAGTCCAGGTTTCCAACTCCAAGTCAGGGGCTCTATCTGCTGCACCACCCAGCGGCCTTAACTTAAGTCTAGACAAGCTGTCTCTCCTCTGTCCCTTCTTGGTCTCCATATTGGATGAGCTTGAAGGGTGCAGGTAAAGTAAGTCAGACCCTCAACCCTCTCCCTTCTCCCTGGAGACCAATAGATTGCACAAGAACAAAGAATTTAAGGCCAGGAGGATGGCACTGGAGGTCATCTAGTCTAACTTCTGCATTTTACAGATGAGGAAATTGAGGCCCAGAGAGGGAAGTGACTTGCTCAAGAGCAGACAGCTCATAAGGTGAAGCTGAGGAAGCTGGGATTCGTGGACATTTGGTACCACTCCCAAGCTGGGTTCCTCCCCGCTAACCTGGAGAAAGATGCAGCAGGGGAGCAGCTGTGTAGGGGGACCTGCCAACCCTGAGCTCAGCCCCTCCAGGTCTGAGACTTGATCCCTGGTCTTCACACTTTCCACCTGGCCCCACACTCATCCTTTTTCAATTGTTAATTTGGAAACGGAAAAAGAGCCCGAGGGGAGGTAACTGGAGCCCCTGTGCCCTACCCCCTACCCCTGCCAGGGGAACTGGGTATCTCTGCCAGCCCCCCCTTCCAGATCATCGAGGACACTACCTGACCCACTCTATCCCTGCCCAGAGCAGGGGTGGGGGGGCGGCCATAGAATGGACACAGGAAGGGACCCGAGAGATCATCAAATCTGGCCTCTTCATTTTACAACAAGGGAAACTGAGACCCCAGAGAGGGAAATTTAAAAAATATCACAGGTAGGAATTGAGCTGAGATTCAAACACAGCTCCTGTTTCCACATCCTGTGGTCTCCCCTCCACACCCCATCGTTTCTCTTGTCTTTGCCCGAACACCCTCAAGGACGGCATCCTCTTCTCTTTGAAGGGTCTCCTCTGGGCTGGACAGCTGAGGCAGAGGGTATCAGGGCCCCGATGTAGCCCTGCCAGGTCTCCCTGCCAACTTCCTCCTGCCTCCCTGGTGCCAGGAGGCTCCCCATAATCGGATTAGGCCCTCTCTGGTCCTGGGAACACAAGGGGTGGGATGGAGGTTTGAGGATCAAGTCTAAGCAGGTGACTGTTCGCTAAGAAGGTCATTTCTGAAGGGCGGGGCCAGAAGGGAGGGTGGGCGATGAAGCTCCAGCAGAGGGGGAAGAAAAAGTGGGGAAGGGAGGAGAGTCCTCAGGCCAGGTGTGTCCTCTCTCCTAGAGCCAGATAGCCATCCCTTCCAGGATCATGTGCAGGGAGGGTCCCTCTCCTGTCCCCTGTCTAGAACATGGATTTTGGAGGCAAAGGACCTGGGTTCAAAATTCAACCCCACGGGGCAGCTGGGTAGCTCAGTGGATTGAGAGCCAGGCCTAGAGACAGGAAGTCCTAGGTTCAAATCCGGCTCAGACACTTCCCAGCTGTGTGACCCTGGGCAAGTCACTTGACCCCCATTGCCTACCCTTACCAATCCTCCACCTATAAGTCAATACACAGAAGTTAAGGGTTTAAAAATTTAAAAAAAAAAAAAATTCAACCCCACTACTAGATTCCATGGATACTTCTCTGTGTGTGTGTGTGTGTGTGTGTGTGTGTGTGTGTGTGTGTTGTTTTTTAAATTTTTTTTTTAAACCCTTAACTTCGGTGTATTGTCTCATAGGTGGAAGAGTGGTAAGGGTGGGCAGTGGGGGTCAAGTGACTTGCCCAGGGTCACACAGCTGGGAAGTGGCTGAGGCCGGGTTTGAACCTAGGACCTCCTGTCTCTAGGCCTGACTCTCACTCCACTGAGCTACCCAGCTGCCCCCCATCTCTGTGTGTGTTTTAACCCTTACTTTCTGCCTTAGTAACAACTCTAAGAAAGAAGGGCAAGGTCTAGCCCAATGGGGGAAGTGACTTGCCCAGGATCACACAGCTAGGAAGTATCTGAGGACAGATTTGAACCCAAGACCTCCTGACTCTACACCTGTCTTTTTATCCACTGAGTCACCTAGCTGCCCCTCTCACAAGTTGCAAGCTTCCTGGGACTCTGTCCCTTATCTGTAAAACGAGGACATTAGAGTTGCCAATCTCTAATGTCCCTTTTGGCTCTAAATCTCATCATTCTCTGGTTCTGTGCTCTGACACTGGGGAGGGAGTCAAGCCTTCCCCCTGCCCTTCTGTCAGCCAGCTCACATGGCATAAACTGAGGCCAGAGGCCCCTGAAATCACTTTGCCTTGCCCCCTGCCTTTTCATGGAGCAGTAAGAGTCCCTTTTCCCAGGCTGCTGCAGCTACACAGGGTTGGGAGGCGCAACTTTCTTTTAAGCAAAGAAACAAAGATCCAGGAAGAGAAAGGGGACTTATCTAAGGTCACACAGAATCCATGGCAGAGACAGGATTCAAACCCAGCTTTCTTGCCTCCTAACTCAGGGCTTTTAGTCTCTCAGGCTAAGCAGGATCTATGATCCTCAGGGGCTGGGGATGCCCCCTTCTGCTCTCCTCCTCTCCCCAGTCACCTAGCTTCCTTTCCCGAAGTTTCCTCTTAACTTCCCTCCGTGTCCTCCTATGTTTGAGAACTGATAGGGAGAGAGCCAGGTGGCTCTCTGCTAGGAGGGCTGCCCTCCTCACCCAGACCTGCTCTTCTGCCCCAGGTAGGAGCCCTCACAAGACAAGCTGGGCTCCCCCTTCATGTCCTCCTCTGAACTTGAGAGGGGCCTTAGAGCATAGAACTGGAGCTGGAGGGGCCTTAAGACACTCAATGCCAGAGCTGGGAAGGGGGCCTTTGGACAAAGAATGTCAGAGCAGAGAAAGTCGGAGCTGGGAGGAACCTTAAACCCCAGAACGTCCGAGCTGGGAGGGGCCTTGAAACACAGAAGGTCAGAAGGAAGGGGGCCTTCAAACAGAATGCCAGAGGTGGAAAATTTCTCATAGCATAGAATGCCAGAGCTGGAAAGGACTTTAGAACCGAGAATGTCAGGTTTGGAAAGGGTCTTTGAGAATATCAGATCTGGAAAGGATGTTAGAATATATTGACTGTCCGATCTGGAAGGCACCTTGGAATAGAGAATGTCAGAGTTGGAAGGGGTCTCAGAATAGAGCATATCAGATCTGGAAAGGGCCTTAGAATATAGACTAGCAGAGCTAGAAGGGATCTCGGAATTGAGAATGTCGTCGGAGTTGGAAGGGACCTTAGAATACAGAATGTCAGAACGGGGAGGGTCCTTAGAACACAATGCCAGAACTAGAAACCTCCTTAGAACGTAGAAATGTCATCGTTGGAAGGGATCTTAGCAGCAGAACTGCAAAGGACCTTAGCATATGTTTTCGAGCTAGGGTAGATCATTAGTTCAATTCTCTCATTTTATAATGACCTCCCCCCCACCCAGGGAGGAGGGTGACTTGCTTAAAGTCACACAGCAAGTTAGTGGCAGACACAGTACCAGAAACCAGGTTTTCTGATTCCCAGCCCCAAGCTCTGTCCCCTCTATGGAGCTGCCTCCTATTTCCTTGCCCAACCCCCAGAAGCTCCCAGCATCCCCTGTTCAACCTCTGTCTTGCCCCCAAACACTGCTGTTGCAAAGACTCTCTCCTGTATGAATTATTAATTGAGCCCCAAGCCTTCCCTGATCAACACTTAGTCCATTAACCCCTTCCAGGGCACTTGGACCAGCCCTAGCCCTAAACCCTTCTCCCCACCCCCCACCAGGTGGCCAGGGTCTTGAGTCTAGGTCAGCCGTAATGGGGTGCCGGAATCTCTTCATTAAGGCTCTCTTTCCAAGGCAATTGGTGCCAGGGAATGAGCCTTGGTCTGGGAATCTGAAGTCTTGGGCTCTAGAACCAGCTCTGTTGCTCATTTGATTTTCCTTTCCTGTGCAATGGGGATAATGTTCCTTGCCTTTCTCCGAATCCATGTCCCTGCCCCACCACCGGGCAGCAGAGTAGACCTGGCATAGAGAGACTGGACAGCTAGGCAGTATAGTGGACAGCAAGCTAGACCTGGAGTTGGGAAGACCTGGGTTCAAATCCAGCCTCAGACACTTCCTAGCTGTGTGATCCTGGGCAAGTCATTTGGTCTCTGATACCTCAGTTTCCTCATATGTAAAGTGGAAATAATAACAGCACCTTTCTCCCAGGGTTATTGTAAGGCTCAGATCTGATAATATTTGTAAAGTGCTTAGCATAATGCCCAGTACACAATAGGTGCTATATAAATGCTGTTGTTGTTGTTGTTGCTGATGCTGATGCTGTTGTTGTTGCTGTTGTTGTTGTTACCCCTCCCAGGCACACAGCATGCCATCTATTGAACAAGTCTGCAGACTTTCCATTACTGGGCTCTCATGGGACCAGATACATAGATCCCCATCTCTAAGCCCATCATCCCCACCCCCAACAGGGAACACTCCCCAACTGGCTTCCCAAAGGTTTTGCATGTCATTTGCAAAGAAATCTATGTATTGATGCCAAATAACAATGGCATTCTTCATTTTCATGGTTTTTTTTTTAAGGCTAAAAATGTATATTTCTCCAGACGGTACCAAGTAGTAGGTAGTTTAGGTGTTATTATCAACATTTTACCTAGAGGGAAACAGGCCCCCCAAAAGGGAAGGGACTTGTCCAAGGTCATCTAGTCAGTTTCTGAGCTCATGTCTCCTGATTCCAAGGACAGTCCCCTTTCCATCATTTCTCTCTCCTACCCCATGCCAAGCTCTCCAGCTTTCCAGGAGCCCTGCTCCTTGCTTCCTATTCCAGGCCTGTTACTGTCCTCTATTGTTCTTATCTCTCTCTCTCTCTCTCTCTCTCTCTCTCTCTCTCTCTCTCTCTCTCTCCATTTCCTTCTGTCCAGCATCAGCTCCTTCTCAGCCTCAGCACCCCGATCACTTTCCTGCCTGTCAGCACCAGCCACTATTCTCTTTGATTCCTGTGGGAGAGAGAACAGGGCTGAAATGTTCCGTATTTGGGGTGGTTTCACAATCTGCCCTCCTCCAGGGCCCCCCTATCCAGTCCCAGACTCTGTGGGCTCAAGTTCTGCTGACAGGCAGGATCTGAGCTCCTTGGAGGTGACCTCAACCTCTGTTAAGACTCAAGGTGGAATCCAGGGGAAGTGGGGTAGGAGGGAGGGAGAGAGACCTCTCACTCAGAACCTGAGGGCAACTGCGTACAGGCCACCCTCTCAGATATATGGGGAGGTAGTGGGGCTGATTCTGGGAATCCAGGCACCTGGGTCTTCCTCAGAGGGTGAAGGGAGATAGGTTGGAGAAACAGGAATAGCCTTGACTTGAGAGCAAGTTCTGTTCTATCATTCCCTTAGCAGCTGTGTGACCTTGGATAAGTTGTCTCCTCTCTCCTGGTCTCAGTTTCCTTCTCTCTATGATGAAGGGGTGGGATTGAATTACCAGTAAGGCCCCTTCCAACCTGAACAGTGCTGTGTGCTGTGTGCTGTGTGAGCTGAGGAGTTTCTGCTTTTCTCTGGGACAGTTTGGAGTTCCTCAGTCAAAACCACTGTGGCACTCGAGGTAGGGGGAGCCGAATTTCCTAGCAGTCTCCAAGCAGTGCCAAGGTGAGAGTGGTGCCTAATTTCCATCAAGACTGGGAGAGGTCAGAGGCAGGACCAGCAAAATGGGAAGGGTTAGATAGCAAGAGTATCAGGCCCAAGCTGATTTTATCAGAGTGGATGGAGGGCTGAGGGACCAGTGGCACTGATGCTGACTACGGTCCTATAGACAGAGAGGGTGGTGCAGTAGACACAGGGGGTCTGGGTTTGAGTTCCAGCTGTGTGACCACAGAGAAGTCACTTCCCCTCTCGGAGCCTCAGTTTCTCTAGCTATGAAATGGAGATGATGATTCCCTCACGGCTTGTGTCATAAGACGGCTGTGAGGGTCACAAGATTTGGGGTTCCTGTTATGATGATCATTATTATGATTTTAGAAATGGAAAAGAGGCATCCATACTCCCTTCCAAGGAGGAGATGATTAACCCAGAGCTGATGGTTGCCAAGGAATACTCAGGGCCAAGTATGTGACTCAGAAGGAAGACTGGGGGAAAGGGAGCTTGGAGTGCACCTGAGAAGACTTCCCATAGGAGGTAGGATTTGGATTAGGAGCTGGAATGAGGAGGAAGTAGATATGGAGAGGAGAGAAGGAGTGCCTGGCCCACCCACCCATCTGTCTTCCCTGTGACCGCCTTTCATATACCTGAAGACAGTGCCAAGGCTGTCCTTCTCTTGTCCAGGGCGGCCCACTGCCCCAGGGAGTCTAGAAGTGACACCGTGACCTTCAGTTTCTCCAAGGCAGAGTCAAAATAGAAACTCCTCAGACCTTCAAGCAATCCTACAGGATACGAATTTCTGAAGAGACCCTCATACAAGAGAGCAGACATATCAGCGTCTCAAGTATCCTGCAGAAGTCCTGAGGCTTAAGATATAAACTGAGTCTTGCTCACCTCTCTTCCTGGTGCTATCTAGACCCGGCGCTATCTTAACCCTAGTTCCACTTGCAGCACTAATTTTCTTCTTGATGTTAGAGGCAAGATTCGGGGATTGGATTCTAGGTTTTTAATGCATTTGAGTTCTAAGTCTTTTCTGGGTTTGGTTCTAAATCTTTGTTGGGCTTCTAACAAAGTCTATGCATGAATAGAGACTTTGCCTCTAATAATCGTAGGTCTTCGAAGGAGTCTGACCTCTAGGAATTTTGCTGGCCTTGGATTCTAGAGTTATGCCAGCATTTTAGGTTCCAGATTTTTAGTTGGATTGTAAGTTCTAGGTCTTGACATACTTTGGGGGATCAAGTATTAGTTCTTTGTGGGGTCTTGATTTATAGATATTTGCTGGGTTCTAACCCCAGATTGTCAATGGATTTTGACTTCAGGCTCTTGTTGGGCTTGGGTTCTAGGTGTTTGCTGAGGTTTGGTTTTATTGTTTTTTGTTTTTTTTTGTGGGAGGCCTCTCTGGGACTCCAAAGTATTAACGTTTCCCCATCACCCTCCTCAGTTGGTTTCTAGGTTTCCAACTCTGAATTCCTCCTTGTTCCAACTCCCAAGTTCCTCCTTGGGCTCCAGGAAGAGCCAAACTCCAAACCTCCGTTTACTCGATGCTCCCTGACAACACCAGCCTGTGCCCTAGGACACATGCATGCTTCAGAGCATGCTTTTTTGCATCTAGCCGGTATCAAACTACAGCCCCAATTCTCGGGGTCCATCACACCAAGGGGAAAATTCTTTTCACTCTAGACCCCAAGGAGACTTCACTTGTGACTTCACCCCCCACCCTTGCCTGTTACTGCCTTTACCCTATCTGGGGGGCTTTTCTGCCTTGGCCCCCAGGACATCAATGCCAGAAGTGGAATGGACTTCTGCGGGCACTTAGTTCAACCTGTAGTTGAGTGGAAGTCTTTCAACAGCACCCCCAAAGTGGACATCTAGCCTTCCCTTGAAGAGCCAAAGTAATGGGGAACTCACTACTTCCCAAGGCAACCCATTTCATTTTGCAGAGCTCCTCTTCTTAGGGAGTTTTCTTTTACACTGACCCTACATCTACCTCCCTGTACCTTCTACCCATTGCGCCCATTGCTCAAAGTGCTGAATTCTAGGGCAAAACTGAAGCCAACTTCTCAATACTCAAAGACAATGAAAATGTCCCTCTTCTCTTCTCCAGGCCACATAACTCTCATTCATCCTCCCAGTTCTCCTGTGGCGTGGTCTCCAGGCTCCTTACGATCCTGGTTATCCTCGTCTTCACCTGCTCAGCTTGTCAGTTGCCTTCCTAAAATGGGGCGAATCAGTAGAATGAGGGGGTTGGACTCAGTAGCCTCTGAGGTCCCTCTCAGCTCTAAATCCCTCTTTCTGCAGTTCTGTGGACCTGACAGGGTTCCACTAGGGCTGCCTGGCTCCTCCTCAAAGAAATGCAGGCTCCTTCGTTGCCTCCAGGCCATTCGGTCCACCCCCTGGCCCAGCCCAGTGAGATTCTGGCCATACAATAACTCTCAGTCTCACTTGGTGACCTACAGTTCCCAGCAGGCATTCCGTAAAGAACCACCTGCTAGACCCTGAACCAGTGAGCGGCCACCACTCCTTCCTTGTCCACCCTGCCTGGGGCCAGACTAAAAGCACTGACTACTTGCCTAGAATACTCCTTATTGTACCAAGTACCTCCTGGAAAGTGCTAAAGGCACAGGAGTTTATTAACATGGAATTGCAGAGCTGGGAAAGACTTGAGAAGGCTACCCAGTGTGGAAATTTCCTGTGTATCCTCCCCTTTCTCTTCAGATTGAACACCTCTTCCAATGGGGAGCTCACTACCTATAGGGGCAGCCCATTCCATTGTAAATTTTTTTTAAACCCTTACCTTTTGTCTTAGAATCAATACTGTGTATTGGCTCTAAGGCAGAAGAGTGGCAAGGGCTAGGCAATGGGGGTTAAGTGACTTGCCCAAGGTCATACAGCTAGGAAGTGTCTGAGGCCAGATTTGAACCCAGCACCTCCCGTCTGTAGGCCTGGCTCTCAATCCACTGAGCTACCCAGCTGCCCACACCCCCCACCTCATTGTAAATTAGTTCTGAAATCTGACCTCTGATTTCCTCCAACTCTCGCTGGTACTAGTTCACAGGATCATTGGTTCTCCTTTTTTAACACTTATTTTCTGTCTTAGTAACCACTCTAAGACAGGAGGGCAAGGGCTCGAGGAGTAGGGTTAAGTGACTTGCCCAGGGTTACATCCTCTTTTCCTCTGTCTCATAAAATCCCTGGCTTTCTTTGGAACCCAGTTCCATTATCCCATCTCAAACTCTAGGCCTTTCCTGATTCCACTCCCCTGCCCCACCGGCTCTGTTCCTCTCAAGTATTCCCCTCCATAGCATCCGAGCTAGAATATAAGAACGGGGCTATTATAGTTTCGCCTTTGGGTCCCAAGCGCTCGGCACATAGTAGGGGCTTTAAATGTTTCTGGGATTGAACTGAATCCCAATTCCTCATTTTGCAGATGAAAAAATAATGAGGACAAGAGAAAGGGAAGGATTTGCCCAAAGTCCTGGTGTCTGAGGCAAAGCAGAACAAGTCTCATCTCTCTTTCCTGTGACAGCTCATCAGATACTAGAAGACAGTAACTATGTTCTCCTTGAATCATCTTCAGGCTGAACCATCTTAGCCTGGTTGTTAACACACTCTGGGTGGAGGGATAGGAAAGGAGACGGGAATGGATGCTTTCTCTCGCTGAGGACCTCCCAGGTTGGCTGAAGGCACGGAGCACTAGCAACGTGCTTCCTATGGGAGAAAGACATCTGGGAGAGTCTTGCAACCCGGGAATGTGTGTAGGGGGAGAGGGAGAGAATAAGGACAGGACTGAGGAGGGCCTCAACTGCCAGGGGATTAAGGGGATCGAACTTTGACTTGTGGTCAATAGGGAGCCATGGGAGGTGTCTGAGCAGGGAGAGATGCCAGAGCTAGGCTTTAGGACCCATTGCTTGGACTGTGTGGTAAGGATGGATTGGAAGAGGTGTGACTGGAAGCAGGAAGACCTGTTAGGAGATTGATAAAGTGGTCCAAGTAGACCATGAGGGTCTGAACCGGGGTGGAAACTGGGAGGCCTGGGGATTTAGTGACTGGAGGCTGGGGCAGGGTAGGGATAAAAGAGGGCCCAGCCAGGCTCTCCTCCTCTTGGGCCTCACTTCCTGAAACACTGGGACAGGGCTGGGGGCAGTTTACTAACCCAGCGATGCCCTCGGGGCTCCTCCCCCTTCCCTCTCTCAGGAAGGAGCCCCCCAGGGGCCAGGCTCTGCAGTGCCCATCAGTGACGCTGACAGATGCCCAACCGGAGGAAGGGAGAGGGCTGGTCACGTGCCACAGCTCCGTTTGCCATATTTAGAATCGCTGGATCAGGGGAAACGTCTGTTCCCGGCCCCAGCAGCCAGGATTCTTGGAGAGAGACGCACAGACACACACGCTCAGAGAGGAGCAGAAGGTGGAGAGACAGAGGCAGAGAAAGGGGCTTCCTGGGACCTGGGGGACTCCCCACCCTAGCCATGTGTCACACCTGAGACTCGCCTTCTGCAGCAGGACCCCTGGCTGGGAGGGGGCAGGGTGGAGGGCAGCAAGCCCCTGGTACAGACCCCAAACCTGAAGCAGATGTAGAGGAGGGGCCAGAGCCTGCCTGCACTCAGAGGGGACCAATAGAGAGGAGGGACCCAAGGGGCAGGAGCTCCTGAATTCATGTCCCGACTCTGCCACAGTCAAGCCCCTCCCCTCTCTAGCTCAGTTTACCCATCTGTACAATGGCACTACTGGCACTACCTAACTCCTAGGACTCTTGAAAGGAAAGTGCTTCGTGAACCCCAAAGCATCTTCGAAACAGGAGCTGTTATTTTTAACTACTACTGTCTGACCCAAGAAATTAAACCAGCCAGTGGTATGAAAGATCATAGAACCAGAGCTCAGCTATTTCATTTTACAAAAGAGGAAACTGAGGCAAGGAATATTAAGTGATTTGTTTAAGGTCATTCAGTCAGTCAATAAACATTTGTTAAGCACCTACTATGTGCCAGGCACTGAGCTCAGCATTCAAGAAACCAAAAAGAAAAAAATGATCAAAGAGAGTTCCTGCTGTCAAGGAGCTTACTGTCTAGTGGAGGAGACAACAACACATACATGTGTGAAGAAGAAACAGAGAGGATAAATTGGGGATAATCCACAGAGGGATGAAGGAGGTGGAATTTCAGCTGGGATTTAGAGAAAGCCAGGGCAGTCAGTAGAGAGATGAGGAGGGAGAACATTCCAGGCAGGACGGGGAACATCTCGTGTGAGGATAGGACAGGAAGGGCTTTGGATACCAAATGGAAGATTTCCTTTGTGATCCGGAAAGCTCTAGGGGAGGCACTAGGATCCATTGAAAAGGAGGGCTAACCTGTTTAGCCCTGTGCTTTAGGAAGATCCCTCTGGCTGCTGAGTGGAGGAGAATGGACCAGAGTAGAGAGCTGAAGCAGACAGACTGCCCCATCAGACTATTGCAATGGTCCAAGAGGGAGGTGATGAGAACCTGGACCGTGATTGGTGGTCGTGTCAAAGGAGAAGAGGGGAGGAGAAGAGGGGACATATACCAAAGATGCTATGAAAGTAAAATTCAGCAGGACTTGGCAACACTTTAAAAGGAGACAGGAGGAGGGAGAGAATAAGGATGCTGGACTTTGACTAGTGGGCAACAGGGAGCCATGGGAGGTGTCTGAGCAGGGAGTGATATGTGTATGAGAGGAGTTAAGTCTTACAAAGGAGTGAACATCTGAGACAAAATTTGAACTCAGGTCTTCTATCCATTGTAGGATGGGAGGCATAGGTTATCCTAGTCCCTCAGCCTGTTTTCTTTTTCCAGGTCTCCTATGTGAGTTAGACTGCATGATCTTTGAGGTCATGAAATTCTGGGATTCTTTTTTAGATCTCCTCTCCTTGGCCACGCCGTGTCTTAAGGAAGCAGCTGGTAGAGGAGAGAGAAAAGACTTCTGCCACTCTCCTAGGAATGGATGATGCTATCCTGTGGGCACTCTTTCTCAACCTTTGCGCCTAACCCCAGAGCCCCGAGCATATCCAGATGAGGCTGGCCTAGCTTCCCCAGAGGGCCATCCCCTGCTCCTTCCCACACCCCTGACCAGCTGCTGGCCAGCTGCCCAGGCACAGGGACATGGTTACTCCCAGCAACCACCAAAGGCTGTAGGGAGTGAACATCTTCCATGCATGGTGCCCACTGTGGGGTGGCAGGAGGAGTCAGAGGCCAAACTGTCTGAGAATTTGTGGCTGGAAGGAACCTTGGAGACCATTCATTTTATGGATAAGAAATGGAAGCCCAGAGAGGGAGCTAATAACTTGCCTAAATCCAGAGCCAGGGCCAGAATTAGAACCCTTGAACACTGTACTAGAAAATGGAGCATGAGAACTGGAAGAGAGCTTAGACCAGTGCCGAGGCCCTTAAAAATGTAGGCACTTAACCAAGATCAACCGGTCTAGAGTCCTTCTGTGCCTCAATTCTCTCACTATAAAATGAAGATAATTCTCTAGGTACTTTCTTTTTTTTATTATTTTATTTATTTTTTTAAGAGCCCTTACCTTCCGTCTTGGAGTCAATACTGTATATTGGCTCCAAGGCAGAAGAGTGGTAAGGGTAGGCAATGGGGGTCAAGGGACTTGCCCAGGGTCACACAGCTAGGTACTTTCAGTATAGGGGTGTGCTAATAAAATATTTAACAACCAGCTGCGGAACACATTTTTAAATTTAATCTGCATACTTAACATTTTCCCTATTGCTTTCTTAAGTCTAGACAACCCACAAAAAGACAAATCATTTTGTAGCACTTGTTGATCTCCGCGGTGTAAATGCTCACTCACACTGAAAATTTAACAACCGGCTCTCCAAGAAATGAGACTCAAATGAAATAATGGATGTTGAGTGTTTTGTAAACTGCTATATAAAGTGTCCCCAAAGTCTCATCTTGTGCTAGTGTAGTCCCTGATTTTTGCCACATCCTGTCTAACCCAAATTCCAGGTTCCATGCTCCTCCTCCTCACCATCTTTATTCATTTTACAATTCCCATAGAGGCTACTGATTTTTTTCTTTTTTTCTTTTATTGATTAATTCAGAATATTTTCCCATGATTCCATGATTCATGTTCTTTCCCTCCCCTCCTCCCTTCCCACCTCCTATAGCCGACGCACCATTCCACTGGGTTTTACATGTGTCATTGATCCAGACCTGTTTCCATATTATTAATATTTGCACTAGGGTGATCATCTACTCCAGTGGTCCCCAAACTTTTTTGGCCTACCGCCCCCTTTCCAGAAAAAATATTACTTAGCGCCCCCTGGAAATTATGAAACTATTTATTGAACTCAGAATAGAATGTAATACAAAAAAGTGTGGCCATCACCGCCTTCCTGGATCGCTGCAGCACCCACCAGGGGGCGGTAGCGTCCACTTTAGGAATCACTGATTTAGAGTCTACATCCCCAATCATATCCCCATTGACCATGTGGTCAAGCAATTGTTTTTCTTCTGTGTTTCTGCAGAGAGGCTACTGATGGTCATATTCCTGGGATTGTAGATTCACAGGAAGTGGAAGCGTGGGTGAGAGCCATCCCCTTCTTTCAGAAATGAAGAAATTAAAGCCTGATTAGGGGAAGCATCTTGCCCAATTGGGGTCACATAGGCAGAGCCCAGATTTCATCCTAAGCCAGTCCTCTTCTTAGGCTGGTGTTTTACATTAACGTAACCATAGGAATACAGAGCACCTGGGTACATAGGACAACTCGTGGCACAGTGGAGAGAATACCAGGCATGAAGTAAGGAAGACCTGAGTTCAAATCCAGCCTCAGACAAGTCACTAACCTTGTTTGTCTCAGTTTCCTCATCTGTAAAATGAGCTAAAGAAGGGCATGGCGAATCACTCCAGTATCCCAGCCAAGAAAACTCTAAATGATGTTCCTAAGAGGTGGCTATGACTAAAATGACTGAACAACCAGAGCTATAATTAGAAGGACCCTTAAAGGCTGTCTTGTCTAACCTCCTCATTTTACCAGGTGGATGAGGGATTTGCCCAAGCTTACAGGGGCCATTTTGGGGATTTGAACCCAGGTCTTCCAACTACATTGCCCTCTAGAAAAAGAAATGGAATTCCTCCCCTTGTCCCCAGTCCCTCTCTGGGGTGAGGCTGTGGAGGCATCTAGGGGTCTGGAGGAGATTGGAGTTAGGGTTTTGGAAAGATGGGGGGACGTAGGAGATGTGTGGAAATCTATCACCTAGAACTGGAAAGTGATCTGGCAGGAAGGTGAGGGGATGGAGCAAATTCTAGGCTGGGAATCTGAGGGTCAGGCTTCTCCTCTGTGAGTGGAGGGAGGTAGTAGGAAGCACCCTGGGATAAGAGACAAGAGACCTGGGTCTGAGTCTCAGCTCTTCTACTGCTCTTTGCTGTGTGGCCTTTCCCCTCTGTGGAGCCTCAGTTTCCTTCTTTGTTAGATGGGTAACATCAGAAGTCCTTGCCAGCTCTCCGAGTTCCAGTATTTCCAGGAGTGTTTCTGGAGGCAGCTTTGCCTTCAGGATTAGCTGTGTGGACCCTGGGTTGGGGGCGGGGGTCCTTACAGCTCAAAGATCCTATATTCCCTCATGTGCCCAGACTCTTCCCTTCCTGTCCTGGGAGTGAGCTGAGTGGAGCCGCAGGACAGCTGGTTAATTATTGAAGGACCAGCTTAGCTGAGCCGGCTCCTGCTCCTGCTCCAGTTTTCTCTGTGTCAGCACTGGTGAGGGCAGGCTAGGAAGAACCTCTAGGGGGAGGGGGAGGGGGCCCAGACTCATGCATTCATTCATTCATTCATAGCAAGCCTACCTGGAAAATGACTAGGTGACCACCAAGGTCCCTTCCAGACTTGTGGGTGTGGGGGAAAGCAAGACCTGGGCAAAGACCTTGTAGTCATCCCATCTCCCCCTCCTCCAGACTTACTAACTGTGTGACCTTAGGCAACTCACTTCTCACCTGGCCCATTTCCACATAGAAATGTTGGTCGTTATTCTTATTATTTCACCTCTGACATCTGTATGCTAAAGTTGCTTCCAGCTCTGACATTCTAGGCTCCAAGGACCCTCCCAGCTCTGACATTCTCTGTCCTCCAGCTTTGACATATTCTGTATTCTATCTAACGGGCTCTCTCAACTCATGTTCTGTGTTCTAAGATCCCTCCAACTCTGACGTTCTCTGTTGTAAAGTCTCTACAGATTTGATATTTGCTGTTCTAAGGTCTCTTCCAGCTCTGACAGTCTGTGTTCTAAGGTCCCTTCTAGCTCTGATATTCTGTGTTCCAAAGCTCCTTTACCTTTGACATTCTACATTCTAACTAAGGTCCCTCCCAGCTCTCACATTCTGGGTCCTAAGGACCCTCTAGGATTTGGCATATTCTGTGTTCTAACTATGGTCTCTCTCAACTCATGTTCTGTGTTCTAAGGTCCCTCCAATTCTGATGTTCTGTGTTCTTAAGTCCCTACAGACTTGACATTCTCTGTTCTAAGATCTCTCCCAGCTCTGACATTTTTTTGTTCTAAGGACCCTCCTAGCTCTGACATTCTGTGTTCTAAAAACCCTTCAGCTTTGATTTCTTCTGCATTTTAACTAAAGTCTCCCTCAGTTCTGACGTTCTGTGTTCTAAGATCCCTCCTCTGTCATTCTGTGTTCTAAGGTCCCTACAGACTTGATATTTTATATTCTAACTAAGATCCCCCCTTTCAACTGTGACATTCTATATTCTAAGGTCCGTTCTAGCTCTGACATTCTGTGTTCTAAAGCCCCTTTACTTTTGACATTCTATATTTTAAGATCTCTCTGAACTCTGACATTCTCTGTTCTAATGTCCCTCCAAGCCTTGCCATCCTCTGTAGTAAGGTCCCTTTGACTCTGACATTCTGGATTCTGAGACAGATTCCAGTGTGACATAAAGAGAAGCTCCCTAACTTGAGTTATTTCAAAGAGAGATCGGCCACCTCTGTGGGAGTGGGATTTTCCTCCCTTTGGATGCCTATTTTGGGAGATATCATAGAGGGAATTCTAGTTCAGGTGCAGGTGGCCTGAGGGGTAGGGAGTCGGGAATCCCTGTCAGCTCTGAGTTAATGATTCTGTGACACCTTAAGATATGAAACCCATGAATAAGCAAAGTTTTCTGACATCATAGGAGAGATGATCAGGACAGACTTCCTGGAAGAGGTGGTGTTTCAAGTAGGTTTTGAAGGACAAAACTTACTTAGCTGTGGAGTAGGAAAGAACATAAGATATTGGGTGCATTCAGGACACAAAAGACTTTCCCAAAGTAACAGCCCTCTTTGGTGATCTCTTGGGTTAAATTCATCAGTTCACAACACACACTGAGATGTCCTTCTTGGAAATCTTCCTTCCCTCCTAAGGACAGTTAACATAGTATGGTGGACAGAGTACTAGCGACAAATTTAGGAGACTTGGGTTAAAATCCTACCTCTGCCTACCTACCTGTGCCACCTTAGACAAGTTACTTCCATGGGCCTCAGTTTCTTTATCTGAAAAATGGCAGACTTGAATGCCTAGATGCCCCCTGGTGTCCCTTCAACCTCTAGGTCTAAAAGCCTTTGAACCTTAGATTACATTGAAAGCTTATCATCTCTTGGAGGAGAATAGCCATGGGTGTCTCAGAAGGGTGGGATTTGCCCTCAGCCTGCTCCTCTCTATTCAGCAGGCATTTATTAAGCACCTTCTGTGTGCTAGGGCATTGTACTAGAGCTCACTGAGGGCAGGGACTGCCTTTTGCTTTTCTTTGTATCTCCAGTGGTTCACTTAGTCTCTGGGCACATAGTAGGTACCTAATAAATGCCCATTGACTTGACTGTGCTATGCATGGGGTTGTGGGGGGACAAAGTCAGAAAGGAAATGATTCCTGACCTCCAGATGCTTCCATTATACTGAAGAGTTGGGGAGGAGCACATATACACAGATAAATAAATACAAAATATACTTACAGTATTTCTGAGAAGTTGGAGACAACACTAACAACTAGGGGGAGAGAATTGAATGGAAATGCATTAGATGGTAACAATGTACCAGCTCTGGGGCTACAAGCACAAACACAGACGGCCCCTACTTTCTGGGAGCTCACATTCTGAGTAGGGGAGATGACTCATAGAGGAGGCTTCATCTTCATGGCAGATGGAAAGACCAGGTGGTACTGAGGAAAGGCTTTTTATAGGCAGTGAGTGATGTTTGATGTGAGCCGTGAAGGGAGCTGGGAATTCTAAGAGACAGAAGTAAGGAGGAAGAACATTCCAAGGTGTAGAGGACAGAGGAAATGGAATGTCACAGGCAGTGAAAAAACAAGCAAGCCAGTTTAGTTGGAACAAAGAACTACATGAGGGGCATGATGGGAAATCAGTTTAGTAAGCAGCCAGATTGTGAAGGACTTTAAGTGCCAAAGAGGAATTTGTATTTGATCCTAGAGGAAGCAAGAGCTTGGCAGCTTCTTGAGCATAGGAGTGTCATGGTTAGATATGTGCTTTAAATCAAAATTTAAAATTAAATTAAAATTAATTTGGGGGGCAGCTAGTTGACTCAGTGGATGGAAAGCCAGAGCTGGAAGTGGGAGGTCCTAGGTTCAAATCTGGATTCAGAAGTTTCTAGCTGTGTGACCCTGGGCAAGTCACTTAATCTTCATTGCCTTGCCCTTATCTCTCTTCTGCCTTGGAATCAGTACTTAGTATTAATTCTAAGACAAAAAGTAAGAGTTTACAAAATCAATCTGGGAGCTGTGTAAAGGATAACTCAGAGAGGGGAAAGGCTGAATGCTGGGAGTCCTGTTAGGACCTATTGTAATAGTCTAGTTAAGAATCGTGAGGGCCCAATCTAAGTGAGTGCTGTATGAGTGAACAGGAGGAAACAAATGTGAGAGCTGGGGTTTTTAATTTGATTTTTTTTTCATTGAACAAAAATCTATTTTCTCTATCTCCCAACTCTCCCCGCCCCCATTCCCACTGTGTAGAGAAACATCTCATAACAAATACGCATAGTCAAAAAATATTTCTGCATAGGGCAAATCCCCAGATGCCAGCCTCATTCTGCACTTTGAGTCCATCACCTGTGACCTGTCAGGAGAGGGTAACATGCACCATCATTGCTCCTCTGGAATTGTGGGAGGTCATTAAAACATGACACATGGGATCAGCAAGGCTCAGCAATTGACTGGACAGGGAATGATGGAGAGTAGAGAGTTGAGGATGACTCCAAAGTGGTGAACTTAGAGGAGGGGTGCTTCTACCAGGAAGCTGGTGAAGTAAGACTTGAGCTCAGCAAAGCAACTGGGCCATTTGTTTCAAGAATCCATGGGAGAGATAGGGCAGCTAGGTAGCTTAGTGGATTAAGAGCCACGTCTAGACATGGGTGGTCCTGGGTTCAAATTTGATCTCAGACACTTCTTAGCTGTGTGACCCTGGGCAAGTCACTTAACCCCCATTGCCTAGTCCTTACTGTTCTTCTGCCTTGGAACCATTACTCAGCACAGATTCTAAGATGGAAGGTAAGAATTAAAAAAAAAAAAAAAAAGAGGCTGATAGTATAAAGGGATGTAGGTTGTAGGGAATGACCTAATGGATAAGGAGGGGTTAAAGATAAAAGGGGTGGTGGTGGAGACTTCTTTGACACCCTGGGTCTCCTTAGCAACTTTTCCCTGGCAAGGGATCACTTTTGTCCTAGTCCTTTCATTTTTTTGTATTTAGGGACCCTTCAGAAGGGTAATGTTTTGTAGTCTTATTATATATATTCACTAGCATGAGTTGTGACTCCATTTGGGGTTTTATTTTGTGTCTATACAGATTAACAGGGCAGTTAGGTGGCACAGTGGGGAAAGAGTCCAACCTGTGTAGAATGACCTCAGAAAGATCTGAGTTCAGATCCAGCCTCAGACACTTACTAGCTGTGTGACCCTAGGCAAGTCCCTTAACCCTGTTTTTCTCCGTTCCTTACCTATAAAATTAGCTTCAGAAGGAAATGGCAAACCTCTCCAGTATCTTTGCCATGAAACCTCCAAACGGGGTCATAAAAAGTCGGATACAACTGAAATGACTCAACAACAAAAATACAGATAAAATAAAAAATGCTGAAAGAATCCCCCTATTTGATTTTATTAGCCTGTTCCTTCAGAATACAAGTGACCGCACCATCATGTTAAAAAAAAGTAGGGTAGGGTTTCATTCTTTTGTGTCATTGTTATTACTCTTCCATTTGAATGTAAACTCCTTGAGGACTCACTTTGGGATTATTTCCTCCTTGTTCTGAACCATGTCTGGCTCTTGGAAAGCTTTTAATAAATGGTTTTCATTCATTCATTCCCTGGTCTTGAGATTTGAAAGCTTGTTGGTGAGAAAATAAATATTTCATAAGCAAAAAAAGAAAAAGAGAAGGTAAATGATCGAAGGGGACTAAGTTGTAGGATCAGGTTGGCCTTAGCAAGGGGAATGACTGCCTCTTCTGAGACTGAAGGAAAGGAGGAGAGAATGGAGACTAGTTTTTTTCCCCACTTGGCTGTTCAGTTGATGTGTGATCCAAGATCCCCCAATCCTTTCTGGGTTTTGGTTTCCTCCTCTCTAAAATGAAGGGATTGGAGGCAAAATGATAGGAGAGAAAGATTCCAAGCTTGGATATCAAAGGATCTGGGTTCAGATCCCACTTCTTCAAGCTTACTGAACAATTAGACAATTCTTTTAACTTTATCTCCCTGGGCCTCAGTTTTTTCAACTGTAGAATAAGGGGAGTGGATTGTTGGGCTCCTCTCAGCTCTCAATGTATGAATCAGTGATTAAATGTCTCAGAGGTCATTTCTAGTCCCCAAACTATGTAATGTCCTTCTTTCTTTCTGCCATCTTTTTTCCCCCAGCTACAGGAAGAAGGGTCTAGATTGGTCAGGAAGAAGTGAAAGCAGGGAACCCCTGTGCCCAGAGTTAGGGGGCTGGTCATTAAGCCTGGAGCAGTAGAGACGGGGTGCTTGGTTCACTCTGGGATATAGAGTTGGAAGGGACTTTGGAGATGATCTCCTAGCCTAGCCCAATGGTTTCCAACCTTGTGGAGTGGGAAGGCCCCTTTCTAATGTCAGAACAACTTTCTGGAGTCCACACGATAGTAGTGATACCATTAGTATCCATCATTTGAGAAAATACAATGTAAAAAATAAAATTAATGTATAATAATAACTTTAAAATTATTGTGGTTTTGTAGGATTTATTAGTAATCACTAGAAAAGAAAACCACGTGCCATGCTAGCTTAGGCTGTTCAAACAGCCCACTGTTCCATGCCGCCATAGGAAGGAAAGAGAGAGAACTAGCCACGCCAGACCCCTCAGTTTTATCCCCCTGTCTACGTCAGTGCGTAACGACAGGAAGCCAGTGGGCTCATGTAGTTCAAAGAGCCCCAAATTTCCAATAACACATTCCCCCCCACCCCCGAGATCCAAGGAAGACTGGTCTCTCCGATGGATCTTGTAAACATAACCAACTTTTAAATTACAGTAATTTGAGGATAAAAAGAAAAGAGGATAAAACCAATGATCCGATGATTGTTAGGCATCGTATTGACAAAAAGCCAATTAGGAGGTAGTCCCCTTTGGCATAAGAGTGTACATTCAAAACAATACACTCAACCCCCCACAGTTCAATCAACTGCACCCCAAAGTTCATTCTGGATCTTCTCGGTGCAGTGTAGATTTCTGCAGGCATCTTCATGGCACCTTCTCCAAGCAGTTCCCTTTTTGGATTCGGGGAGGTAGCAAATTTCTTAGCCTGAAATTACTCTCAAAAGAATTGAAACTTTGCTTTATAGGATAATAATACATTCCCCCCTGAAGAGATAACAACACAACAATATGACAAGAAAGGATCCCTGTGGTTTTGAAAGGCCCCCCTCAAATGGCCCCCATCTACCTCTTTGGTCTGATTTCATGAAGTCCCCATTCTATGCCTTCCATGCCAGTCAAATAGGCCTGCTCCCTATTCCTTGTGCATGATGCCCCATCTCTTCCCTCAGTGTTGAAAGCTACACTGTCTTCCCTTCTGCCAATTAAAATCAATCCCTGGCATCCTTTGAAAGCACAGCCCAGGAGATCCCTCCTACATAAGGTCTTTTCTCATCTGTTCCTACTACCCCACTTAATAGTACTCCTCTCTCTCTCTTGAAATCACTTCATTTTGTTGTTGTTCAGTCATTTCAGTCTTGTCTACTCCAGTTAACTTTACAGGTGAAAAAACAGAGGCAAATATGGTTAAGTGACTTGTCCAGGGTCCCACAGCTAGTAAATGTCTCTTAGGCTGGATTTGAACTCAGAAAGATGAGTCTTCCTGACTCTGGGTCTGGCACTCTGTCCCCTGCATCAACTAGCCTTATGTATATTTTGTGTTTATTCCTCAGTGTATGTTCTTCTGTCCCCCCACTAGACTGGAAGCTTCTTGAGGGTAGGACCTGTTTCCCTTTTGCCTTGTCTGTATGTAGCCTAGTATAGTGCTGAACACATAAGTGCCTAATAAATGCTGAATTAGAGATAATCAGTGGCAGCGCTGGGACCTGACCCTGGGCTTTCTGTTTCCAGTCTGGCTGTTGGATCTGAGGTTTCTGCATCTTTCATTATCCCTCAGGGGCTCCCCACTGATGACAGGGTCTGGGCTGCCCTCAGCCTTCCATGAACTGCCTCCACTTCCCTAGCCTCATCTGCCACTCTTCCTCTCTCTTCCCAGCCTCTGCTCCACCCCAATTAGTCCTTGAGTGCTCTCTGGCTGCCCAGTGGACTGACCTTGTGCTTTCCTGCTGCCCTTTCAGATTCTTGCTGGTTTTTAGCTGCCTGGTACTGTCGGTGCTGTCCACCATTCAGGAGCACCAGGAGCTTGCCAATGAGTGTCTCCTCATCTTGGTGAGTACTTTGGGATCCTGGGAGCCCAACAGTAAGGGGCAGGACCATGGATCATGGGGATGCCCAGAAGGGAGGACCAGCTGATGGCATTGGCTGGTGGTGGGAGACGGTTCTTTCCCCAGGCACTGGATTCTGTGGAAAATTCCTCCCAACATGGCCACATCTCCAGCCAGGAGTGTGAGTTGTGATAAATGGAGCTGGAGTAGGGTGGCTGACACTGACACTCACTCTCCATGAGCGTGCCAGGTTCTGTGAAGAGGTGCTCTACTCTCTCCTTCCCTGACTTCACGTTGGGACGGGGGAGGCATAGTGTGGTGGCAAGAGCAGAGTCCAGGAGAGTCCATCAGAGCTGGTCTGAATTCAGGCTCCTTGGGTGGGAGATGGTCCCCTTCTTCCCACTCTTATAATTTGAGACTCACGAGTTTTAATCTCAGCTTAACTCCTCTGGATCTACAGTTTATTCATCTGTAAAGCGAGAGAGTTCTAGCTTTTCTTCCTTTGTTTCAGGCTTGTCTGCCTCTTTGTGACCCTGTTTGGGGTTTTCTTGGCAAAAAATATTGGAGTGGTTTGCCATTTCTTTCTCCACTTCATCTGACAGATGAGGAAACTAAGGCAAACAGGATGAAGTGACTTGTCCAGGGTCACACAGCTAGTAAATGTCTGAGGTCAGATTTGAACTCAGAAAGATGAGTCGTCTCTAAGCCAGCCCTCTATTCTGTATCTTCTCCAAAGGGAACTTGACTTGCTCTGATCTGCTGATGATCCCAGGGCCCATTGCAGAGCCTGACTTGTCTCTCCAGGATATAGGAAAGGGGATGTGGTCCTTGGTCCATCATATCCCACTTCCCACAAAATTATACAATTCTCTACAGTGTCCCTGTGCTTAGAGAGAAGCTCTATGTTTATTGGAGGGGGAGCGGGGAGATAGAGGGAGATACCACAGTGTAAAGAAAAACTCAAAGAATTGGAAGTCAGAGGACCTGGGTTCGTATGCTGATATATTAGCTATATGACTTTAGGCAAATCACTTTACCTCTCTGGGCTTCAGTTTCCTCATCTCTAAAACAATAATTATGGCTTAGCATTTATATCTCACTTCACAAATATCTCATTTGGTCCTCACAACCACCATGGGAGATAAATGCTATTATTATCCCCATTTAGTGGTTGTGGAAAGCAAGGCAGAGATTAAGCAATTAGACATGCCCAGGGTCACGCAGCTAGTATCTGGGTTTGTACTTGTACTCAGGTGACCCTTGATGTCCACTGTGTCACTCAGCTGCCCCCTCTAGTTCTTGATTCTACGATCCTCTGGCTCAGCTGGCTCCCTGGGAAACTTGAAATGGAGAACCCTCCTCACTCCTCACACCCTGGGAGGGGACTTGGGACTTGGGGGCCAAAGGAGATTGAGAAGCTTTGTGGGGAGCTCTCTCTGGCAATGCAGGGCTTCTGTCTGAGGACTGGACCCCTGCAGGGTGGGAGCTGTTGGGCAGTAAAAGAAGGGGCCAAATAAGGAAGGAAAGACCAAGAGGTACAGAGAGGGAGAAAAGGGTCCGATGGTGGCAACTAGGTGACAGCTAGGTGGTGCAGCGCCGGGCCTGGAGTCAGGAAATCTAATCATCCTGAGTTCAAATTCGGCCTCAGACACATTCTAGTTGTGTGACCCTGGGCAAGTTACTTCATTTGGTTTACCTCAGTTTCCCCAAACCACTCCAGGATCTTTGCCAAGAAAACTGCAAATGGGGTCACAAAGAATCAGATACAACTGAAATGGCTGAGCAGAATCCAGTAGAGTCCATCAGAGCCAGTCTGAATTCAGTCTCCTTGGGTGGGAGATGGTCCCCTTCTTCCTGCTCTCACAATTTGAGCTTTTCTCAAATTTCTGGATACAGAACACCCAGACTGAGAGAGCTGTAGTTCCATCTCCAGAGACCGCTTCCATACCAGCCCCCTCCAGGCTGGGAAGGCTATGGAGACACAGATAGCATCTCTTTTTATTTTCATTTTCATTTTTAATTTTAATTTTGAATATTTTCCCCTAGTTACATATTTCATGTTCTTTCTCTCTCCCCAAACTCCCCCCAGCCCCCCCCCAGCCAGTGCACCATTCCACTGGGTTTTACATGTATCATTGATCAAGACCTAACTCCATATTATTGATAGTTGGATTAGAGTTATCGTTTAGTGCCTACATCCCCAATAGTATTCCCATCAGCCCATAGCATCTCTTTTTTAAAAAAGCAAACCCTTACCTTCCATCTTAGAATCAATACTTTGTATGGGTTCCAAGGCAGAAGAGCAGTAAGGGCTAGGCAGTGAAGGTTAAGTGACTTGCCCAAGGTCACACAGCTAGGAAGTGTCTGAGGCCACATTTGAACTCAGGACCTCCTATCTCCAGCCCTTGCTCTATCCACTCAGCCACTTAGCTGCCCCTATAGCTAGTATCTTTAGGAAGCCCCTAGTTAGAAGGTAAGACAGCCCTGCCTTCAAGGACCTCCCAGACTATGAGGAATAATGGGGACCCCCCCCCCCCGCCCACAGAGACTACCCCACCCTGGGGAAGTCAGGGAGAGACAAATAGCATCCCACGCTGAAGAGGAAGTGCCTCTGCCGCCTCAGAGAACTCTAGACCGTAGGAAGGATTAGGTGTGAGGCCGGGACGTGGGACCCCTCAGTGTCGGAGGGAGTCCGAGGGCCAGCCTTTAGGTGACGCGGGCCAGGTGGCCGCCCCCCTCTTCAGGACCAAGGGAAGGTCAGCCCCAGCCCCCGAGCACCCGGGCGGCAGAGCTCCGAGCTCAGGGCTGGGCACGAGAAGCATGCTCGGGGCTCCTGTCCCCAGCCAGAGCAAGCCCGTCCCCCCCGCAGGAGTTTGTGATGATCGTGGTGTTCGGCATGGAGTACATCGTTCGGGTCTGGTCGGCCGGCTGCTGCTGCCGCTACAGGGGCTGGCAGGGACGCTTCCGCTTCGCCCGGAAACCATTCTGTGTCATTGGTATGCCCGGCTCCCGTCTCTGCTCCCTGACTCCAGCCTTGACCCTTGAGCCCAACCAGGAGTCTCACCCCTGCCCACGGTGCCTCCAGTTGTGACCCCGACCCTTTCCCTGCCCCTCACCCGTCCAACCCTCGCCAGGTGGATGGGGCCCCCGGGGTGACCCTAAGCCCCTCCCTCCCTGTCCCTGCCAATCTGCGACCCCAGCCATGTGTCCTTGGGGGCCCCCCACATCCTTCCCTTCTTCGCCACGTTCCAGACTTCATCGTGTTCGTGGCCTCCCTGGCCGTCATTGCGGCCGGGACCCAGGGGAACATTTTCGCCACGTCCGCCCTGCGGAGCATGCGCTTCCTCCAGATTCTGCGCATGGTGCGCATGGACCGCCGTGGAGGGACCTGGAAGCTGCTGGGCTCCGTGGTCTATGCGCACAGCAAGGTGCTCGGGGGGCTCCTACCCAGCAGGGCCTTGGGAAGGGTGGTCGCAGTGTGAGCCGAGAAGGGAAAGAGCTCTGGCTGGAAGTGAGGAGCCTGGTGGTCCTGCTCCGGCTCTGACACTCACTTGTTGCCTTAAAGCTAATTCCCTTTCTTTCCATATTCCATTCCCATCCCTTCCCCCAGATTTGAGGAGTGTAGCCAGGATTTGAACCTGTGTCCTCTGAGACCATACCTGAGCCCCTCTCCGCTGTACCTTGCTGCGGGGCTCTGGACAAATTCTCCTCTCTGGGCTTCGGGTTTCCATCTAAGTGATGGCAGTCGGACTAGTGGATCCCTGAGATTCCTTCCGATCCTATGAATCTAAACCCCATCCCGGAGTCATTGAGCCCGGCTTTGAGGAGTTGAGGTTTCCTTCTCTCCAGTGGGGAAGGTGAACCTCGGCCCTCCCTGGCAGTGCCAAGCCGAGAGCCAAAGGAGGCGTCCTTGGAGCTCTTTGAAGTGGAAGCGGAGTGTCTGCATCCTCCTGCGGACCCCAGAGGGGCTACGCTGCTGGCAGTGGAGGAAAGGGAGGAGGACCTCCCTCTGCAGGTCCCCATGCCCTCTCGCTGCCTGCTGGAGCTCCCCCATCCTGACCCCTCTTTCTACCCAGGAGCTGATCACCGCCTGGTATATCGGTTTCTTGGTCCTCATCTTTGCCTCCTTCCTTGTCTATCTGGCTGAGAAGGATGCCAACTCCGACTTCTCCTCCTATGCAGATTCACTATGGTGGGGCACGGTATGTCATATTCCCACCCCTGCCCTGGCCCTTCCTCATTCCTGCCCCACAAAGGCCTCCACAACTACCCCCTGAGCAAAGATCCTCCATGTGACCATTTCCCCGAGTGACCAGACTCCTCCCGGCCACTGAACCCCTGAGAAACTCGATGCCCAACCTGACCCCAAGTGACCCACACCTCTGAGCCCTCTGGCCTCTCTCCCCACAGATCACACTGACCACCATCGGCTATGGGGACAAGACCCCCCATACGTGGTTGGGTCGGGTCCTAGCAGCCGGCTTTGCCTTATTGGGCGTCTCTTTCTTCGCCTTGCCTGCTGTAAGTGTCCCTGAGCATCACCAGTTCTGAGGAGGGGGGGGAAGGAAGAGGGCATCCTGGGGTACCTCCATCAGGAGGACAGATCTAACCGCAAAACATCCTGTCCTGGGGATGGTGCTGGGGCGGGGGGCACTCTTGCATGGAGACTAGCCACAAATGTTCTCCCTCCGATTCCTGGGACAGTCTAAGAGAAGTCCCTTCTCTGGGATGAAAAGAGTCGAAGGAACACCCTAGTGTGCTCTAGCCTGGTCCACCCTGACCCTCACATGGTGCCCTCCCTCCTCAGGGCATCCTGGGCTCTGGCTTTGCTCTAAAGGTTCAGGAACAGCATCGTCAGAAGCACTTTGAGAAGCGCAGGATGCCAGCAGCCAACCTCATCCAGGTAAATCTGTTCAGTTCAAATCAACTAACGTCGATTAAACCCTTGGCATGTAGCAGACATGTTAGGAATTGGAGATATAGAGGAAGAAAAGAATAAATGAAAGAGAGAGAGAAGAAAAGGAAGGAAGAGGGGCAGCTAGGGGGCACAGTGGATAGAATGCCAAGCCTGGAGCTGAGAGGACCCAGTTCAAATCTGGCCTCATTTCCTAGCTGTATGACCTTGGGCAAGTCACTTAACCCCAACTGCCTAGCTCTTCTGTCTTAGAATTGATACTAAGATGGAAGGTAAAGGTTAAAAAAAAAAGAAAAGGAAGGAAGGAAAAAGAAAAGGAAAAGAAAGGAAAGAGATTAAAAGGAGAAAGAAAGAAAGAAAGAAAGAAAG
>NC_058132.1:75965852-75985293 GCF_016433145.1 Gracilinanus agilis | reverse complement strand
GGGGGACCCTTTCCCAGATTAGGAGCTCCCTGGGGACTGGATAGGGGGAAGCCTAAGGGGCGATTCAGCGACTGGGAGGGGCCACTACAGCGTGGGACCATAAGAAAAATCCAGAGCCCGTTTGACCTTGGCAAGCCAACTCATTTGACCCCAGAAGCCCCATAAGGATGATCCTTTGGTTTGGCCCGGAGCTGGGGTGGGGGTGGGGCACAGCAGGGACAAAAATGATCCCTTAGCTCCCACCTGAACAGATGACCCCTTAGCTCCCATTACACTAGCCCCTCAGTAGGGGAAGCACTAATCTTTTGGCTCCTGGAGTGAGAATTCTTTAGTTTCTAGGGGACAAGTCCTTAGTTTTAGAGGGATCACCCTTAACTCCTGGAGGGATCACCCTTAACTTCTGGAGGGATCACCCCTTAACTACTGGAGAGATCAACCCTTAACACCTGGAGGGATCACCCTTAACTCCTAGAGGGTCACCCCTTAACACCTGGAGGGATCACCCCTTAACTCCTAGAGAGTCACCCCTTAACTCCTGGAGGGATCACCCTTAAGGAGGGATCACATCTTAGCCCTTGCAATGATCACCCCTTAGTTCCCAAAGGAATCACTCCTGGAGAGATTTAACCTTAATCAATCAATTCAATTATTCAATCAATTACCGGGCATTATTAAGAGCTTGCTGTGTTCCAGGCATTCAGCTCAGTGCTGGGGATACAAGTATAAAAGTGAAGACTTCCCAAACAAACTGGGCAGGAGATTTAATGAGGGGTGGGGGAGGCCCTGGAGAAGTCCCTTACCTCTGTCCCTGGTGGGAGCCCATCAGGGGAGTGGGCAGATAGGCCTCCCAGAGACTTTGCTGGTACCCAGAGCCTCTCCTGAGCTCGGCCTCGCTCCAGTCAGGGGGGACGGGGAAGGCAAGCCCTTTTGGCCCAAGGTTCAGAAAGAGAGAGGAGGCCAGAATCTGCCTCCATCTCCTTCCCGCTTCAGTAACTCCTCCCGTTTTGTATCTGCATCCCACCTGCCCCACAGAGAACTGGTAATATTATTTGAGCACGTGCGGCGGGCCCGTAATGGGGGCCTGTGGCCCTTGGAGGTGCGGAGGCCCCCTGCACCCACTGGAGCACCCACCCGATATCAGACCTTCGCCACCTGCCGGCCGGGCAGCGCCTACTATTGCCCTAGGGAAAGGTAGGGGCCCCTTGGCAGGGCCGGCTCCTCCTCTTCCTCCTCTCCATCTTGTCCTCTCTCATTCTCCTTCTCTTCCTCTGGCTTGCTCTCTCCTTGCTGGCATAGGTCCTCTCTGGCCATGCTATCAGCAGGGCCTCTTCTCCAGCAGGCATGTGCCAGGCTCCCTGCCAGGTAAGGTGGATGGGCATTGGAAGGGGTGGCACAGGATCCAGGTCCCTGGTACCTCCGGGAGTGTGCCAGGCGATGAAGGTGAACAGCCTGGAAGCAGGATCCAGCTTCGGTGAAGGGAGAACTGGGTGCCCAGGATAGGGTTGGGGGCCACAGTGACCGGGCAGAGGTGATAGAATTGGAGTGGAGAGGCTCAGGCTCAGAGCTGAGGGATCTGAGAGGTCCCCTAGTCCAGCCCCAACTTGAGCCTGTGCTTGAATATCAGGTAGGTTCTCCCTGTTGTCCAACCTCCAGCCATGGGTCTTGCAGGAATAATGATAAGAACTGCTATTTATTTACATGGTGTGCCAAGGTTTGCACGGTCCTAGGTGTGAGCAAGAGGGCCAGGCTTGGTTGGAGTCAGGATGAGAGAAGGTCTCTGGGTTTGAATCCTGGTCACCTACAAAATAACTGAGTAGCCTTGGGCAGGTCACTTAAAATTCTCTACACCTGGAAAACAAATAAAAAATAAATAAATTTATAATTTACTTATAATTATAAATCAAATAATTAAATAAATTAAGTAAAAATATGAATAAATGAATTTATACTTTATAATTATAAATAAAAAATAAAAATGAAATGAAATGAAAAATAAAACAAACAAAAAAAAAAAACCCTCCCCATACCTGACTACCATCCTCTGTGAAACGAGGTGTTTCCTCCAGTGATGGAGAGCCCATGATAGTCCAGCTCTACTTCTCGGTCGTGATGACTTCATTAGGCAAATTCATTCTCCCTTTCTGGGCCTCAGTTTCCCTTTCTGGACAGGCAGCTGTACAAGTTGGGGGATTTCTGAGATCCCTTCTAGGCTGTGCTCCTGTCAATCTGCCCTGAAGTCGTGCCAGGTAGGGGCATTCATGACCGAGAAGGGCTCACGGGTTGCCAAGGATGATCCACTTGGGCCCCTCCTGGAGAAAAACCCTGACATTGTCTCCTCATCCCCTGTGACTCTTCCACCACCCACCTCTCACACCATTGTCATCTGTCTCTCTTTCTCTCCACCTCCAACCCCTTCCCTCTCTCCCACCCTGCATCTCCCCCTCCCATTCCTCCTGGGAAGTTGGAGAGAGGAGGAGGCCGCTGGCCACAGGTGCTTACGGCTCAGGTAATCTTCAGTTGGCAGATGGGGGGATGGCATTGCCCGTGATGCCCGCCAAACCCTGGCCTTCTAGAGGGTTTGGGGGAGGGGGCACATGGTCTGCTATGCCTGGGGTACTGTTGATGGAGCAGATGTTAAAGAAGGAGTCCTGGATTATTGATCTGGAGAACTGGGTTGAAGTCCTGAAAAGAGCACTAGATGCTAGAGCCAGAGAACCTGAGTTCAAATCCCACCTCTGATGGGTTTTAAAATTGTGACCTTGGACAAGTCACTTAACTTCTCTGGCTCTCAGTTTTTGCTTCTGTAAGATGAGGGTGTTGGATTAGATGGCTTCTGAGGTCCCTTCCAGCTCTAGATCTAAGTCCCTTCCCTTCTCAGAAAGTCAGTTTCCCCTTCTGTCAAATAAAGGGATTGGCATATAGGGAAGTAGGAGATCTGGATTTGGTCAGTCCTGGTTCTGCCCCTGACCCGCTAGGGGATCTCGCACCGCTAGGGGTCCTCTCCTGGAGCCTCAGTCTTCCTTCTGCAAAGTGAGAGAGTGGAACTAATTAGTCACTAAGGTCGTTTGGAACTCCAAATCGTGTGTTCTCTGGCCCGCTTCCAAAGCTCAGATTTTCTTGTCTTTGACAGGAGGTGTTTGGAGGCTGGGCCATGCCCGGCTCTCCCTCACTCCCACCACCACAGACACACCCTCTCCCCACAGTCTTGGCCTTGATGCTCTCACCCGCGTCCCGCAGGATTGAGGAGGGGTTTGCGTGGGTGAGGGATCCAGCCTTTGCCTCCCACAGAGGGGGCTGTGGGGCTGAGGAAGCCCCTTCTTATGTTTTGGGGTGTAGAATATACTGAAGCACCTCGGATGGTTTGGCTTTGAACCAGCCCCTCTTCCTTTCCCACCTCCTAACCTCAGCCTGAGGGGGGATTTTCCCAGCTTTCCTTTGGAGCCAGAAGTCTTTGTCAAGGATGGGAGTAGGAGTAGCCTCTCCATCCCCTCACCTCTCCTCAGAATTTCTTTGCTGCCCTGAGCCAGAGGGATGCTCATCTCCCCTTGGACCTCTTTTTCTTTTCTTTTCTTTTCTTTTCTTTTCTTTTCTTTTCTTTTCTTTTCTTTTCTTTTCTTTCTTTTTTTTTTTTTTTTTTTTTTTTTTTTTTTTTTTTTTGCATCTTCAAAGAAGCAAAACTTATGCTAAAGATACAGCCCGAATGGTAGAATTCCAGGTAGATGGGAGAAGGGCATGTGCCAGGGAAGGGGTCCTTGCTTCCATCCCTCCCAATCACAGCCTCCATGAAATCAGAGATTACCTCTACCATCACCTTCACTCTCTCCTCCATTCCTCTCGTGTCTCCATCTTAATGTTTTCTCTTATCACACCCATCCTCATTGTCTGAGCCTCCTTGCAGATGTCTATCAGGACCTGCCTCCCAGAGGCCCAGAGCTTCCTGGTTTTAAACCTGATAGGGGACAAAGGGACACTGATGGAAGGCAGGAAGGAGAGGAGTCATGGGTAGCACTCTGGGTGCCTTTTTCCATCATCTGCTGTGTGTCCTTGAAAAAATTGCTTAACCTACCTGGGCTTTTGCCCAGGTACAAATGGCAGAACTTTGCAGGGTGGGGTGTGCTCAGGGCTGGATAGGGAGAGGGTCCCCCTCTGCCTCTGCTGCCCCATTCTCTGGGAAGGCACCCGTGGGGACAGGTAATGGGGGAAAAGGAGGGAATGGTTGGGGATCACCCCTCTTGAATGGATGAAATGGATTGTTCCAGGTTTTCTGCTCCTATGTAGGGCACTGAGAGCTCAGTGAGTTCCCCCGGGAATCACCAGGAGTAGTTAACCCTTCCTTCTTCTTACCTAAGGAGCTTCCTTTGATGGGGCTGAGGATGACTCAGGAGAATTCAGGGTGGGGACCTGGATAGGGAGTGGGGAAGAGACCCAAGATTAAGGGCTTGGAGATTCCAGGAACAGGAGATTCCTGCAGGTCCAGGATGTGGCTATTGGGGTAGGGGATGTGGAGAGCCTGGGATCTGGGTATATGAGAGACCCAAGTTGAGGATATGGAAGGGCTGAGGGGAACCCGGGAAGAGAATGATGGAACTAATGGGTGTCACCCCACCTTTTGGCCACACTCCAACTTCTGCTCAATCTAGAAGAGAGAACTGGACGGTGGGGGGCATGTGGGTTGGGAACGGCAGCTGCCACAGATGGGAAGAACCCATGTCCATCTCTGGTGCGATTTCTGCCCATCTGTCCCCGTGGCTGCTGTGTGGGCACATATCCCTGGCAGAATCCTACCCTGCCCTCACCCAGCCTCCCTAGGCTGAGAATTAGAACTCAGCTTCAGTCCCCGGAGAAGGGCTGCTCCAAGCCTGGGCCCACTTGGAGAACGCTCAGAGGGTTCCTCACTTACCGGCCCCAGAGCCAGGCAGACGTGGTTCAGGCTGACTTGGGCACAGCCAGAAACCTTTGAGGGGCTGCGGGGGTAGGAACGGATTAGACAAAGCAGAATGGGAAATGGGAGGCATTGGCAGGCCAAAGGGAGAGAGGAGAAATTATTCTCGGGCCTCCCGGCAGAGAGGACCCCAGGCTCGTCTCCTCCCCTTCCCCTCTCCACAGAGAAAGCTTCCCACAGCTTAAGAATGGCCACGTCAGAAGCAGGCGCCTGCCTGGGCTGCCGGGGACCGAGTGGGTATCACTGCCCACGTGGAGTGCTGTGGAACCGGCCTGGGCACACCAGGAGCCCTCCTGGTCATCCCAAGTGATCTTGGCTTCCCACCATGGATTCCAAAGTCACTTAGAAATGACCCCAACTGACAGAAAGAGTAATGAGGTCCCAGTGCCCAACTCAGGCTTGAAGAACTGAGAGGTGGCTTTCAGACGTCACCCTGCTAGGATTGTGTGTGTGTGTGTGTGTGTGTGTGTGTGTGTGTGTGTGTGTGTCTGTCTGTCTGTCTGTCTGTCTGTCTGTCTGTCTGTCCACCCTGCCAGAGTTGAGAGTGGGGCAAGGCACTGCAATGGGGCTAGCTGAGGACAGTCCAGGGCAGGCTAGTGTCTGTGTAAAGTCGTAAAGCACTTAGCACAGTGCCTGGAACAATGGCTGTTGTTATTCTTTAGTGGTCACTGGCCTGAGAGCTTAGGAAAAAAGGACCCATCCATCCTCCTCCTCCTCCCATCAGAACAGAAGTTGGGCCTGGCTCTGGGGTCCTGCCATTTAATTAATCAATATCTCAGTAAGTGTTTTTGTGCCAGGCTCTGAACTGGGAACTGGGGGCACAGAGACAAGTGTCTGCCTGCAGGGTGCCAGCCTTCCACATACCGTTGCTGGGGTGGAAGTCAAGGCCTTTCCAAAGGAGAGTTACTGACTTCTTCAGGATGGATTGGGGAAACGGAAGCCAAAGGGTTTGGCCCAAGGGAGAAAACGCTGGACCAGCTTCTTGGCTCCCCCAGGAGCAAGGCAGACCCTGCCTGGTGGCTGGGCAAAGGCTGCAGACAAGGATCTTCCCTTGTGCCTGGCAGCCTGTCGGTCCGTCCCTTCCTTGGCCCAAGTGGTGGCCAGAGAGGATTAGGGTTTTCTTGTCCTTCAGGGAGCACCAAGTCCAGGCTGGGGCCATGCCCATACATAACCCTTGCTTGCCCGCCCTCACTAACCTCTACTCGTGTCTCATTCTCAACTTTCCAGCCAGATGTTTAGTAATAAGCGGAGTTTCTTTCGGATCCACGCCAGCTGGAGACCGAGGTACCGGACGCCTGGCCTGCCTCCTGTCCCCGGCCTCCTGCCCAGACGGGAGCATGGGAGCCGGGGGGGCCTATGAACAGGGCATGGGATGCATGCCGCCTGCCCCCCCTTCTCTGGCCTGGCATGCCTGGTGGCACCGTGGGGAATGGCCTGTATTGCTGCTCTTGGAGCAGGGGCAGAGGCCAGCGGGCATGTTTCTATCCCGCATCTGGACAACACGTCGGTAGCTGTAAATTTATTAGCTTCAAGATCAGGAGTGCCCAGGGAGCTCTTAAAGCCTCCTGCTGGCCCAATAGGGTTTTAGAACCAATTTCCCTGGGCTCTGGCCCCGGCCTTACCATTGGGAACAAAATTACTTAACTAACCTGTGCCTCAGTTTTCTCTTCCATAAAATGAAAGGTTGGAGTAGATGGTCACCAAGGCCTTTTCCAGCTTGCAATCCTATGATCTGGTGGCATTCATGGTGGGATGAAGCCAAGAGGTCTGGGTTCAAGGCAGGTTGTGCCCCTGAGCTACTGGGTGGCCCTGAGCAAGGTCCTTCCCCTCTCTGGGACTCAGTGTCCCCCCCTGGAGAATGAGGCTTGAAGAGGATGATCTCCAAGGATCCTTCCAGCTCTGATGATATTCTCTGAGACTAGGAGACAAGATTCCTGGATTTGTTCCCTCCCTTTGCCCCAGCTCCATTGTAGACAGGGCTAAATCATTGATCAGGGAGAGAGTTCCCAGCACCGCCCAGAGTCGGGCCGCATCTTCACCTTTAAAGCCCGCACGCCAGGTCGCCCGGAACAGCACAGAGGAGAGGGATTCCTCTCCCTTGCTTTGCCTTCCTTCAGTCTAATGGAACAAGTCTTCATCTTGGACCAGTCTAGAGAGGGTAAAACCTGACTTCCCACCACTTTGGTGCACCAGGAAGGCTGAAGTCAACTTTCAGTGGATGAAGAAGAGAATAGTAATTCTCCTAATCAGACACTCCTTCTGGCTCGTGTTCCTCTCCCAATCTTTCCTTCTCTCCTCCACCATTTTTGGGCACTGGATTGCCCTTTGCAGGTTGAGCAAACCCTAACCCAGTGAAACCTCAGTGAACAAAACCCCCTAACTGAAGGAAAGCACCCCTGCCCCATAATGCTTTTTGGAGAATGGGACAAAAGTCTGAAGAGGGAAAGGACAGGTAGTCAGAGCTGGAAATGGCCTTTGAAATCACTCCAAACTGGGAAACTGAGGCTTTCCAACAAGGATCCTAATAAAATCATTTAGAGTTTAGCTCTAAGTGAGGTGGGCTACCCGGTTTCCCCTAGAGAATTTCTCTTTTTCCTCTATTTTGTCTGTCCTGCATGTTTTCTGAAGAGTGAGAGGCACCTACATTGAATGCTTTGAGGGTGAACCCCTCCTGTGTTAGGCCTCTGTCCCATACCCTGACCTTCTCCAAGGATGATGGCTAGGCTGGCACCTTGGGATCAGTCGGAAATGGCAGCCCAAGACTGAAGCATGACATCTTAGGTCCTGGACTGAAGATCCTGGGTTCTAGGTTTTGTTTTGAGCATGGACCACAGGGCTCTAGGTCCTGGAACTTTGAGGTCCCTATTTCTAAGTTCTCCTAACCTCAGCATGGTTCACAAAGTTCTAGGCTCTTAGACATTGTTTTAGGGGGTTCCAGGTTCTCCCTATCTCAACATTACCCGTGGGGTTCTAGGTTTTGGGACTCTGAGATCCTGGCTCTCCTATTATCGGCATGGCCCATTATGGGTTTCTAGGTTTTGAGATTTTGAGAATCTAGATTCTATGTTCTCCTAATCTCATCCTAGAACCCCACCTCCCAGCTCTGGGAGAAGCTAAGCTCCAGCATCCCCTGTGCCCTCCAGCCCAGGTGAGGAGGTGAGTCCCCTCTGTCCCCAGAGCTTCTGGTTAACAGACAGGAGGGTGGTCGGGCAAGAGGGGAGGGCTGCTTGTCAGCATGTGGGAAACCTCAGGAGACTAGCAGGACTAAATGAAGTTTCAGGCATGTACCAACTTTCAAACTTTCCCCCCAGGCTCAAGGGATGTTCTGGAGGACCATGGGGGTCTTGGCTGAGCATGCTGGTTGGGATGAGTTAGATACCCCCATTCGAATCCTTTCCTCTGTCGCCTTTCTCCCCTCCTTGTTCCCTGGAGTCCCTTTTAAAAGGTTTACAGGTCCAGGGACCTGTGTGACACCCCCCGCCCCCCACCTGGGACTGGGTTCTGCCACCTGCTACTGGCTCCAGGGATGTCCCTGCTCATCCCGGCTGCCTTCTCGAAGGTGCCCCTGGTTTCAGTCTTTGCCTCCCATACCCCATCCTGCCCTCCATACCATGGCCTTGGGCATGGGATTTAGAGGATGGGGGAACCTCTTTCTTTACCCAATCCCTTCCCCTGAAACCAGTGCCTAGCCCTGCCCTCCCGCATACCCAGGAGCATCTGGGAGGGGAGCCTACTCGGCACCACTCCTCTCAGGTCTACTTCCCAGACTCCCTGCTCTTTGCTCCTAATCCATCCACTTGACTCTGACCTCAATCCAGCTCTCACAGTACACTTGGTGTAGGGTTCCCTGGAAGAATGTGTGTGTAGAGGGGGTGCTTCTGGGGCCAAGACAGTGTGTGATAGGACTGAGTGTCTACCACTGGGCCCTACCACTTACTACCTGTGTGAATCCCATCCTGAGCCTCAGTTTCCTCATGTGTAAAATGAGGAAGTTGAACTAGGTGACTTCAAAATGTCCATTTCAGGTCTAAATCTTATGGATCATTTTCTTTCCTCCTAAGCTATAGGACAGCCTTCTGGAAGGAGAAACAATTTCTCTGTAGGAGTTGTTTAGATTGACCTTACAAAAGCATCAAGATGGTGGCCAGAGCAGCCCTTTCGTTTGTTTGTTTTTGGACCCTGGATTTTTTATTCCAATGGGCTCCTCTGGAAAGCCAATACTCAGAAAATATATATTTATAATATTATAAAAATATATATTATATATATATATATATATATAATTTATGCAGGGGGTTTACGTCATGTCCCAGGCAAGGAAGCTGATGCCTGGCTTCTTGGTCCTTTGGGGGTAGCATAGCAAACACTACAGGAACAGCCCCAATGAGGTATTTTTGCTCCCTGATCCTGTCACCAGAGCACCTTAGGGAATGGAGGAGGTGGGGGCAGTTCATATCTCTGGAACCAGAAGAATGTGAAGGCACTCACCCTTCTCCCATGTTTTAGTGCCCTGGAAATAGACTCTGCTTGGCTCAGTACAAATATTCTAGAGTGATTCCCAAAGTGGGTGCCACCGCCCCCTAGTGGGTGCTGCAGCAATCCAGGGAAGCGGTGATGGCCACAGGTGTATTTACCTTCCCTATTAATTGCTATTAAAATGTAAAAAATAAATTTCCAGGGGGCTAAGTAATATTTTTTCTGGAAAGGGGGCAGTAGGCCAAAGAAGTTTGGGAACCACTGTTTTAGATGGAAGGCTCTGAACCTCACCCCCAGCCCTCTATTCACAGATCCCCACAGAGAATATGCTGCCCCTAAATTGTCCAACATGGGATCCCTCTCAATGCCTACCTGTGACTGAACCACTAACTACACATTCGAGTTTGAAAAATTGTGTTGCTTAATGTAATGTCAGATGAAACAAAGGAATACCCAGAAATTCTTTCTTAAGAATAGTCCACATGTGTCCTAGATCAATCAGTCAGTCAGCAAACATCATATGCCTACTGTGTGCCTGGCACTCCTTATGCTAGGCACTGGGGATGCAAGGACAAAATGAAGCGGTCCCTGCCTTCCCAGAGCTTACCATCTCTCAAGGTCTTTATGGCTCTGTGTCTTGCCCCATTCTCCAGGACTGGGGACTGGGAGGCTGACAGCTCTCTTCTCAGGCTCCCACCTCCTCCTGCATTACAGCCTCCCACCCATCCAAGTCAGGGTCACAGCCTGAAGATGGTTGTTGGAATGTCCACAGGTCAGGGTTCCAATCACAGGACCTCAGAGCTGGAAGGGACCTCAGTGTACTAGACAAGTGGTCATCTGTCCTTTGTTTGAAGTCCTCGGTGATAGGAAGGAGACTAGTGCCCGAGGCAGCTGGGGCTACTCTGGGGCTGCCTCATCTTCCTTCTGGCTCTAACTCTGCCCTCTGGGACCACACAGAATCTTTGATCTCCACTAGGGAGATAGTTGGAAGATGGAGGTCCTGAAGGGCGAGCCATGTATCACGCACCTATACACTTGGGTACAATTAGCTACAACGCTTATACGCACACGCACATCCATATGTGGAGAATATATATATATATATAATATACATATGAACTGACAGATATTTGAACACAAATATATTTACTTACCCATAAACACTATACATGGGGGACCATAGACGTGTATGATGGATGCTATCCCAGAGACCTTGACCATACCCAGCAGGAAACAATATATTTTTTTAAATAAGAGGAGAATTCCAAACACCCTCATGTGTCTCCTTCCCATTCCTAAGAAAATCAAAGAACTTCCCCATCTCCCTTCCCCTCTTAAAGTAGTGTGGGTGGGTGGTACACAGCTCTTATAGTCATTCTTGGTGATGGCCACTAAAGGTCTCCAAGTGGGACCAGACTGGGACTGGATCTCCCCTACGTGTCGGGAGATCTGAGCACCTTCCTGTTGACCTCCTAATTCTGTCTTTGGGGGGTATATCTGTCTCTCTCTCTTTCTTGCTGGGTCTCTCTACCAAAGTAATCTCTACTGTATCCACCTGTCTCTTCTTTCCCCATTTTCCACTCTTGTTTGTTTGGGCAAAGGTGGGGGGAGGATAATCAAAGCACATGGAGCCCTGATATAGCTTTTTCCAGGTCCCTCCCCGATATCTTTAATTCCCACTTTGAATATTCCCCAAATTCCTGCCATAATCTCTATTTCCTATCTTGAGTACTCTCAGTTCTCACTTCTAATCTCCCTCATTCCCAGTTTCAGTCCCCCAATTCTCACTTCCACCTTTCCCAGTCCCCAACTCAAATCCCACTTCTGGTGTCCCCAGTTTCCACTTCTTGTTCCTTAATTCCCACCTCCAAATACCCCCATTCCAACCTTCAGTCTCCCTAATTCATATCATCAAACTCTTCTAGTTTTTCCATCTCCAGTCTCCAGTTTTGATTTACGGTTTCCCTTGTTCCCACTTTAAATCTTCCTCTTTCCCACTACTGGGTTCTTCCAAATCCTTGTCCAATCTCCTCCATCCCCACCTTCCCACCACTCTCCTCTTGTTCCTATTTCCAACCTTCCTAGAGCACAGATCAGAATTTTGCCCAAATCTGGCCTTAAGAGGGTACCTCCTTCCCCTCAGGGCTCTGTGATAGGCTAGGCAGGGGACCTACTCTTTTCTTTCTTCCTAATCTTTTCCCCCCTCCCTCCTTCCTTCCTTGGCCCCTGTGCCCTAGCACTAAGATGGGCATCAAGGACCGTATCCGAATGAACAGTGCCCAGCGCCAGTGTGGAAGGACCAAACAGCACCTGGCCCCACCACCCCGAACCTCCCCAGGAAGTGAGAGTGAGAATGTTAGTGTGGGAGAGCCTACCAGCCCTACTAAAGTCCAGAAGAGCTGGAGTTTCAATGATCGGACTCGTTTCCGGGCATCATTGAGGCTCAAGACTCGGGCATCAGCAGAGGGTAAGTTCAAGTGGCCAGTCTGCTGTCCTTATTGGCTCCTGGGACTGGGTGTGTATGTGTGGGTCTTAGCCAGCTCAGAGCATTCCCAAGTAGAATAATATGGAACCATATCTTCTCAGAACAAGAGAAGAATGAAATAAAGAGTTGGGAGGGGACCTCTGGCAATATTTGACTGTGCGTCCTTAGACAAATCAAGATCACTCTGAGCTTCAGTTGACATTTCTGAAAAAGTTGGGGATTGGACTAGTTTATCTCTAAGGACATTTCCAGTTCAGATTGTGATTCTTTGATTCATACCATCAGTCCTCCCCTGTCTGCATGCTTGGTAGAGAACGGTGCTTGATAATCCAAAAGATGTTGATGATACCAAAAAAAAAAAATCATTTTGACTATAGTATTTTTGTCCTATATGTATGCATTCCTTCATTCTGGAAAATGATAACATTTTGTGGCTTTGTATACTCTATGCTAAAGTGGGAGGAGTTGTCTAGTGTTTGGGTATCCTTATGTTGGTCTGTCCTATCCAAGTGTAACTAACTTTTCATTGTTCTTCCTCCCCTGTTGGGAGCCTTCTGAGGCTCATGAATGACCCCAGTCAAGTTAAGAGAGCTTCTCTACAGCAGGTTGCCTGCTATCTATTCCAAAATTTCCATAAGAAACCAGGAAGGAATATTTTTTAAAAGGGCTTTCCTGGCGGTAGAGCCTGAGACTGGAAGATTTAACCTTAAAAAAATTTTTTATTAATAGCTTTTGTTTTTATCACTCATTTACCCCCCCCCCAATAAATTCCTCCTCTCCCTTTCCCAGATAGTCATCTCTAATAATAATAAAAAAGAGGGGAAGAAAATTTTAGCAAAACTAACCAAACACAGCCACAAAAAGTCTATAGACGTTCACAGCCCTAACAACCCATAGCTGCGAGAACCTTTCTGATGGCTTCATTAAATTGTGGTGATACTATAGTGCAGTGGTATTGAATGCCAAACTCTATCCTTCCCCCAACTCTAAAATGGGCATGGGGGGGGTAGGGAACCAGCTGATTGCCAAGGCTCCTTCAAGCTCTGCCAAGCTATTGTTTCATGGTGAGATCAGCCCCCTATTTGAAGTGGAAGATGACTCCTGTCAGCCCCCTAGGGAAGAGGACTGACAGGCTGCTGCTGTCTCAACAGAGGGCCCCTCTGAAGATGTGGCAGAGGAGAAGGGTTACCAGTGTGAGCTCACTGTGGACGATGTCATCCCTGCTATCAAGACGGTGATCCGCTCTGTCCGGTGAGTGTCACTTCCTGTCTTCCCTACCCCATCTTGCTCTCAGCCCCAACCCTCCAGCTGGTCCAAGTTTGGATATTATCTCTGTCTCTCTGTCTTTGTGTCTGTCTCTGTCTGTCTCTGTGTCTCTGTCTCTGCCTCTCTCTGTCTCTCTTTCTGTCTCTGTGTCTCTGCCTCTGTCTGTCTGTCTCTTTCTCTTTCTCTCCTCAAACTCATTCTGATTTTTGTACTTGATGTTTCTGTCTGTTCCTTTACTTCTGGCTCTAGTTCTCTTTTCCAGTTCATCTTTCTCTCTCTTCTCCATCTTTTTCACTCTGTCTGTCTGTCCAACTCCATGTGCCTGATTATCTGTTTGCCTGTCTGTCTCTCTGTGCCTGTCTTCCCCTTTCTGTCTGTGCTTCTGGCTTTCCTGGCTCTCCCTGCTGCCTTCAGGGTTAATAGCAGAGCTCCAACGGAATGCTAGCTCAGCTCCCAGAAAAGCCTCAATATCTCTTCTCTGCCCTTAGGCCCAATCAATCTTCCTTTGTTCCCCAGCCCCAGCTTCCTTCTCTTTTCTGACTTCCATCCTTACCTAGACATTTGATTCTCTCTTGTTACCTTGCCCCAGAGCCCTTTGGTCCCTCCTGAGAGAGATGAGAGACCAGGCCCCACTCAACCCAAATTTGGCCACCCCTACAGTGGACAGAGAGAATTCCAGGGAGAGAACCAAAGCTGAGGCTACATTTCCAAGTGGGCACTGTGCCCATCGTTAACACACAATACATGAGATATGATTGTACCTACCCCCAGATAACATTCCATATTTACTGAACCCCTCTGTCTGTGAGATTTTGTGCTGAGCTACTGTGGGAAAGGGGGAATGAGGTGAAAGAAGAGAAACATGGAAAGAAGAGCTCCAGCCTGTGATGGAAAGAGTCCTAGAATTGGAGTTAGAAGATCTGGGTTCAAATACTGGTTTTGTACTTCACTAACTATGTGCCTTCGGTCAAATCAGGTTCAGTACTTTCTCTGGACCTCAGTTTCCTCATGTGTAAAAGGAGGGCATGAGTTTATATGATCTCAAAGGCCTTGTCCAACTCTAACTCCAATGATCCTATGAGATGGCGAGATGAAAGAAACCTAGCCTCTGCCCTGAGAGAACTCACAATTTAGCAAAACAGACAGGAGATAGACATAAAGAAAACAGCTAGGGGGCAATGAGGTGGTTCAGTGGATAGAGAGCCAGGCCTGGAGCTGAGTGGTCCTGGAATCAGTTCTGGCCTCAGACTTCCTGGCTGTGTGACCCTGTGCAAGTCACTTAATCCCCATTGCCTAGCCCTCCTGCTTTTCTGCCTTGGAACCAATAGGAAGGCAAGGGTTTAAAAAGGAAAAGAGCTCACGAGTCCAGGCTTGTTTCCTATCTTTGTGTCTCTAGTCAAGCCATTTCCCTTTCTTGTCATTTTCCTCATCTGTGTGGTGTCGAAGGTGCTTGCCAGCTCTCTATGCTATGACCCTGTGTCCAGGGACCAAAGAGGGCTAGAAACACAGTCTGGGCTAGGAGACTACAGCAGAAGGAGGCCACTGTGGATTGGAAGTCATCAGAGAAGGCTTCCTGGAGGAGATGAGCTTTGAGTCAGGCCCAGGAGGATGAGAAGACCTAATCAGGCAGAGAGGAGAGGGAAGGACAACCCAGGCTTGCCTGTTTTACCAGAATCTAGGCAAGAGGCACCGAGGGCCAGCATGAGAGGCAGGACAATGGGGCCGAGGAGGAAGGACAGATGAGACTACTTCTGCACCCCTGCTCTCTGCACAATCGAACCCCAGAGCCCAGAGCTCCTGGTGGATGGGGAGCCCTGACTCTCAGGCCCTGTTCCTTCCATCCTCCACAGGATCCTGAAATTCCTGGTGGCCAAGAGGAAGTTCAAGGAGACTCTGAGGCCCTATGATGTGAAGGATGTCATTGAGCAGTATTCGGCTGGCCACCTGGACATGCTCGGCAGAATCAAAAGTCTGCAGACCCGGTGAGTGCCCTGTGCCCACGGGTTACCCTCCTGGGTAATCCTCCTACCTGGCCCCTATGCTTGGCTTGCTGGAAGCCTCTCCCCACCCCCAGGCTTAGCTCCAATTCCACCTATCCCACCCAAAGCTCCTGAGAAGCCTTCCTAACATGCTAGAGGGCTGGACTTGGAGCCATTAAATCTTAATCTGAGATATTTGCAGTATGACCCTGGGCAAGTCATTTAACTTCTGTAGTTCTCAGTTTTCTCATCTATGAAATGGGGATGGTGATAATAGTCCCTCTGTCTTGGTACTGTAGTGGGTTCAAATGAGATAATGGCTGTAATATACTTTTGTCAGTTATAAGAGCTATGGAAATGTAAGCTATTGCTCTTCCCAAACTAAACCCACTCAACGCTGACCCTGACTCTGAGGCAAGGGCTATTCCTTCAGATTTTTTCTGGGAGCTCCCCTATCGGCCCCTCGGATCCTGGAAGGAGGGGTACCCTGGACAGGGGAGCTCTGGACAGGGAAGCCCCAAGGAAGCGAATCCCCAGGGGTGCCTGGTTCTTCTCTTCTCTTCCTCTAGCCCCACTAACGGGCTTCTCTTCTTTCTCTTCGTCCTGCAGTGTGGACCAGATCGTGGGCCGGGGGAGTGGGGATCGTGGGGACCGGAAGACCCGCGAGAAGGTAGAAAAGGCTCCCTCGGATTCTGGAGAAGCTGGAGAGGAGATCAGTATGCTGGGCCGAGTGGTCAAAGTAGAGAAGCAGGTGAGGAGGGTGAGGGAGAGGAAAAGTCCAGGCCGCTGGAGCCCCGGACGCGGGGTCCTAGGCGCCTTAAATCCGGGGGCGCTGGGCCCGATTTAGTAACGCATCCCCGGGCAAGCCAGTCATCTCCCGCATGAACTCTAAACTGGCCCCCTTAAAGCCATTAAATCCGAATCTTATTCGGCTGAATTTCAGTCTCAACCGCATCCTAGCTAACCCGCCCAGGCTCAGCCAAACCCAGATTCTTCCAGACCCCTCCTCTGGCTAAGGCCCACCCTCAACCTAATCCCACCCAATCGAGGCTCGCCCTCAGCTGATCCCCGCCTCCGTGGGGGTGGGTCTAGGGCCGGCCTCAGCCAGTTACGCCACGCCCCCAGTTCAGCTCCGCCCCCAATTCCGACCAATGAAGACCCAGCCCCGGCGGCCGCGTCTCCACTTCGGCTCCCGCTGAGTCCTTCCCCCTCCCCTGCCCCTCGCCCCTCAGGTGCAGTCTATCGAGCACAAACTGGACCTGTTGCTGGGTTTCTACTCCCGGTGTCTGCGGGCGGGAGCAGCTTCGTCCGCCAGCCTGGGCACGGTGCAGGTGCCCCTCTTTGACCCGGACATCACGTCGGATTACCACAGCCCCGCAGACGCCGAGGACATCTCCGTGTCTGCTCAGACACTCAGCATCTCTCGCTCGGCCAGCGCCAATATGGACTGAGGGAGCTTCCCCACCCTCCCAGGGACCGGCCCGGGACTGGCCCCTCAGCCTGGCACGGGCCTCGGCCGCCCGCCCGCCCTCCCGCCATCCGATCTTACTTGAACAGGCCTTCCTTCCTGAGACTCTCCTCCCATGCACTATCGAGCTGCCAGGATGGGGGAGGCATCTCGTGGGCACCCCAGTGCCCCAGGCCGGGCAACCTCCCCCAAACCAGACGCTGGGCCCACCGCTGGTCATGGAGCCAGGCAGACGGGTCCTGTCAGCGTTGCCAAGGGGGCCTCTTAGACCACAGAGGGCCGGCCCAGGACCTGTGACTCTAGGAGGGGTGAGCCCCTCCCCTCCCAAAAGCCGTGGGCACCACGGGCTCCCCAGATACCTTGGTCCCAGAGCAGGGATCGCTCTAACAGCTATGCAAGACTGGTTCTCCCTCACAGCCTTTCTGGAGGGGCGAGTTCTCCAGGGAAGGCCCTGGCACTGTCAGGAGTGCTGACACTCTCCCTTCCCTGCACCCCGGGGTCCTCTGCAGGCCCCACTTCAAAGCACAGTGATCCTGCCCCAGCGGGCAGGCACCATATATGCAAACCACATTAAATATGCAACTTTCCAGGCTGGACAGGGGGTCCCCTGGGGTCTTGGACCCAGACCCGTCCAAGCTGGTCTCAGGCTGCCTCACTAGGCCCTGCCCAGCCCCTGGGGCCTTGGGGGGCTGCTAACGTGGCCAGTGCCTCTCCTTCCCCACTGGGGCACAAGAATGGATGGGGGCCTTATGGGCTGAGCCCAGCCCTTCACCTCTCTTAGAGGACTCTCTTCTGGCCAGTCAATTCCACAATTATCAGGGGAAGGGCAGCCCCCTCCCCAAACAAACAGAAACATAAAGGCATTGACTCCCTTCCACCCACCCAGTTATCTTCCAGGAGCCCTGACCATGGACAGCTTGGAAACTGGAGGGTGTTTGCTCTCCCAGGGAAGAGATCTCCCAGAGCCCTGGCAGCAGGGTGGGGGGTCAGGAAGGGTGCAGACTCTGGATGGAGCCCACCCGATCCCCCTTCCCAGCACCTGGCCCCCATTTGGCAGGGTCAAAGGAGAAGAGCTAACTCCTTCCCAGTCAGGATACTGTTTTCATAAGGAATGGGCTCTCCTGGTATCCTCTGTGCTCCCAGCCCCAGAGTAAAGAGGGACAGCAGGGTCCAAGGACCCCAGCCCGAGGGTGGCCAGCACAGAGGGAGAAGCCTCAGCCCCCCCACTGCACCCCAGGGAATAGCTGGCAGTGCACACACACACACTCCCACTCTGAACTCCCCCCTCCACTGCCCAGGGGCCACCTCCAGCTGTCTTTCACAGCCTCCCTGGCATGTGCCCAACCCTAGAGCCTCCTTAGAAACAGAACTTCAGAGAACCCCACCCAAAGGTGAAGAAGAAGGGAGACAAGGTCCCCCTACTCCCCTAGGAGGGCAGTGCCTGGTGCCTGCCCTGTGCCAGGGAAGGACTTTGCATCTCATCCCCCGGGGCCCTGCATGCATCCATCCTTGGGATGAGGGGCATAGCCCCCTCTCTCCCTGATGTGCCTCCTCCCTTCCCTTCTGCATGCCCTCTGCATGTGTTGCTGCCCTTTGCCCACCTCTGGCCCTTCCATTCCCTCCTCTGCACTGACCCCCAGAGATGGAGCTGGGGCTGAGACCCTCTGACCAAATGAGAGCCCAGAGTCATCCCCCTTCCCCCGGCGCCCCACCGCCATTGAGGTTCCCCCACCAACCTGGTTCTCGGACATGCAAGTACCTCACTCTGTTAACTTCATTAACTTATTGGTTTCATTAAAGTTTTCAGTAGAAGGTGGTTGGCCTTGGTTCTGTTCATTGGGCAGGAGCCGGGGATCGGGGCACGAAGCTCAGGGTCCCAGGAGGAGCAGGAGAAGGCAGGGACAGAACCTCAAGGTTCCTTAGCTTTGGAAGAGGCCTGGGGGCCATTTAGCCCACTCACCTTTCTTAGGCAGGGAAACCAGCCCAGGAGACTTCCTTGCCAGAGTTTATGCAGCTAGTGGAAAATCTGGGATGAGGAAAATAGGCTTGGAAAAGTCACAAAACTGAGCAAAGAAAACCACCCCTTCCCTCAAGAAGCTCCCAAGGAGGATCCCCTTATCCCAAATAGGGGCAGGGAGGGGAGGATAGCATGTGCACTCTTTGTTAAATGCTAGCTAGACATGACTGGAGCACAAGAGAGATTCAGCCCAGGTGCTCTAGGAAAATGTGAGGAGGGAGGGAGCGATCTCCTAGAAGGCTTCTTGGAGGAGATGGTGTCCATGATGAGCCCTGAACAGAGAAAGATGCTGAATGACAGAGATGGGTGTGGGATAGGAGCTTGTTGGGGGTGAGGGGGCTTGTTCAAAAGTACAGGCAGGAAGGCAGCTAGGTAGCACAGTGGAAGAGCTCTTGCCCTGGAGACAGGAGGTCCTAGGTTCAAATTTGACCTCTCTTCCAAACCACGGTACTCTGGGCAAGTCACTTAACCCCAATTGTCTAGTCATTGCTATTCTTCTATCTTGGAATTAATTCTCAGGATCAATTCTAAGATAGAAGGGAAGAGTTTAAAAAATGTATAGGTAGAAGACAGACTGTCAAGTTTAAAATAATAGCTAGAATATAGTTTGTGATAGGGTGGACTGGGAAATCAGGGCTAACAAGATGGTGGGCCTTAGCTCCTCTCCCAGTTCTTTCATTCTATGCTCTTAAGACCCTTCCAGCTCTGCCAGACTGTCATCTAAGGACTTTCATCCTGTCTTTTTCTTTCTTTCTTTCTTTCTTTCTTTCTTTCTTTCTTTCTTTCTTTCTTTCTTTCTTTCTTTCTT
>NC_058132.1:75960383-75960965 GCF_016433145.1 Gracilinanus agilis | reverse complement strand
CTTCCTTCCTTCCTTCCTTCCTTCCTTCCTTCCTTCCTTCCTTCCTTCCTTCCTTCCTTCCTTCCTTCCTTCTTTCCTTCCTTCCTTTCTTCTTTCCTTCCTTCCTTCCTTCCTCCCTTCCTTCCTCCCTCCCTCCTCTCCCTCTCTTTCTCTCTTTCATCTCATCTCTCTGCCTCTGCCTCTCATGTAGGAAATGTATCTGGTATGACTGTACACTATTGTCACGGCTCTAGTTTGTCTTGATTTTTCAATGGGTGGGTGAGGATGAAAATTTGAAGTGACAATAAAATAAAACTGCAGATTCCGTGAGTTAGCGCCGCCCTTGTACCCCAGGTTTGTTGTTAGAGAGCACGTTGTCAAGCTCAGAGCGCTATGGAAATGTGCACAGCTCTTCCAGAAAGAGTCTGCGTGCTCCCAAGCCGGATTTGAGTTCAGACACATTATCCCTTTTGCATGGCTTCCCTTATTTAATAAAAAGGTTTCTTTCCTCCTTTTCATATCCCACCCCCCCTGCCCCGGGGAGGGAGCAGCAGCTAGATAGCCTCTGGGGGCGCTTCTTGCTGTATCCAGCTTGCGGGGGGG